>NC_061815.1:50444872-50639872 GCF_021462225.1 Girardinichthys multiradiatus
GACCAAACAGGTTTTATTCCACAGAAACAAACCCATGATAACATAACGCGTACTCGGCATATTTTGAACCATATTCAGAAACTTCAAACACAAGCTGGAGCGATCCGTCTCGATGGTGAAAAAGCATTTGACTCAGTTAGCTGGAGCTTTTACAGAGAGTACCAGTGATACTGGATTCTGTTCTGATTTTGTTAAAGTAATTGGGGCACTGGGGTATCTAGACGGGTAGGAGGCTTGCGGGGATGTGATTGGGGTTGAAACTCTTTAGTAATATTCTTTGTGAAACTCTGCTCTTTTCTTACCCAATGTATAAAAAAGGAAAAACTATAATAAAAATATAAATGATAAAAAAGTAATTGGGGTACCATACACAGAACCAACTGCACGGATAAATATAAATGGACATTTGTCAAGTTCTCTTAATATGGAACCTGGAACAAGAGACGAATGTGGACTTTCACCATTACTATTCGCCCTAGCTCAATGATTAACCCAGACAGATAGCATATAACTATTTTAGGTGATGTACACACAAGGTGGCGCTATATGCTGACGATGTGTTACTATATATCAGTAAACCAAACACATCACTCCCTAAATTATTTCAAAGTTTAAACAGTTTTGGTGAGTTTGCTGAATTTAAATTGAATGAGTATAAAACACAGATACTGAAATTTATTTAGAATGCTCCAAGATCATTATGTGTGAATTAAATCTTAAATGTGATGGAACTATATTGAAATTTCTATGTGTCCTAATCCTAAAAGATACATTAACTATAGCAAAGTGTAATAATGAGAATCTTCTGACTAAAATGAAACTGGACATACAGACATGGACTGTCACTCCTTTGATGAGCTTAATCTAGAGAGCAGAAGCTGTGAAAATGAACCTGTTACCAACATTTCTCTTATTGTTAAAAACTCTCCAGGTAGAAATGACTAGAAACCAATTTACACAGTAGGATAAGATAATTTCTACTTTTAAATGGGTAGGAAAAGAATTAGATTAAAAACATTACAACTATCCAAAGAAAAAAGGGGGTATGGTGGTACAGCACTTAAAGAACTATTTTTATTCTGCACAAATCAAACCCCTGATGAATCTGGGTAATACAAACTACCATGCTCAGTGGAAAAGACATTGAATTGTCTCTTATATCAGATCCTCCACTACAAGCAGTCCTTGGGAATAAAAATCTAGAACAGATCCAGAGCAAGGTTGAAAATCCCTGGATGATTTACAAATATACAATACAAATCTGGACAGAAGCCAAAAAGTAACAGAAACTACATGAAAGCTTGAGGATTATAAGATGGTGCGACTATGACCCCGTTTTAAGCCCAACCAAACAGATGCAAGATGCTGTAAATCTGTCAAAGGTACAGCAACACATTTCTCATTAATGGATGAAGGTGAAATAAAAGATTTCCAAACACTTTGAACAAGATACAATTTAAAAAAACAGGACTTTTACAGACATTTACAGATTCGTCATTATCTCAATCAGGAAACTGTCAGACTTGCAGATGAGCGAGAACCAGTGCTTAGCAAAATATTAATGTCGTATAAAGCAAAATCTTAAAGGGGTATTATATCACGACTATATAAGGGATTTACGAATAAAGAAACACATTCAACACTATTTGAGAAAAAAATGGGAAAAGGAAAGTAATATGAAAATAACGGATAAAGAATCGAGTAATTGCAGTGGAAATGTAGAAAAATTCTTAGTTGGAAATGCTTGATTAGAGTTTTTATTACTCCAAAAGAGAAAATTCCCTGTCGGGGAGACGTCTAGGTCAAGAGGTCAATCACGGGCAAATATTCGGGGATTGTCCGGCCATGAATCAATATTGGATAGAGATTCACAAACATATAGAAAGCATTTTTAACAGGAAAATACCTTTTAAGTTCAGCAACTTTATCCTGGGTAACACAGAATTTCAATATACTTGTACAGAATCTTGAGTATTGCTTGAAAAAAAAGTATCACCAGACTCTGGCTCACCAAAGACTCCCCTACTCTGGAAAAATGGACTGAATGTGTGAATGAAATTCATCAGATGGAAAGGTTAACTTTTTCACTCCCTTTACAGATGCACAAGTTCAGAACCCTATGGTCCAAATGGGTATCCTATGTAAATCTAACGCAACATACATGAGGAATATACCAAATAATAAACTAAATAATATTATTAGTTATTTCACGGGTTGTATCAAGTTGTTTGTCTGCCCTCAGACCAAGTATGTATCAGCACGGCCTCTGTTTTATTTGTAATGCACCCCCTGTTCCTGGTTTATGTAATTCTTTCCTTTTTTTGTGTCTTTCTTTTCCTGTTTTCACAAAAATGGAAATGTTGGCAGTGGAGGAATTGGACAATGGCCACAGACTGGAACTGTGACAATAAGATGATGTAAATTCTGCTTTTGAAATGATTCTCAACATTTCAAAAATAAAGAATTGAAAAAACAATTTATATGAAGATTCAGGCTGAGGGTCAGTAACAAGCCCAAAAATACTATGGAGCTGTGCAAAAGTCTTCATACCCCTTGAACCTTTCTGCTTTTTCTCTCATTACAGCAAACTTTAATATTTTATTTGGGTATTTTATGGGACAGACCAACACAAAGTAGAGCAAACTGTGGCTTGCATTTATATTAATCCCCTTGAGTCAGATCTTTGTAGAACCTTTTTTGGCTGCAGGTCTTCTGGGGTTTGTCTCCACCAGCTTTGGACATCTACAAACGTTTCTTCTGTGTAAATATCTCAAGCTCACTTAGATTGGATGGAGAACATCTGTGAACATCCGTTTCATGTCATTCCACAAATTACGAGCTGGATTAAGGTCTGGACTTTGACTAGGCCATTCTAACACATGAATCTGCTTTAATCTAAACCCTCCATTGTATCTCTGGCTGTATGTTCGGGGTGGTTCTCCTGCTGGAAGGTGAACCTCCAACCCAGTCTCAGGTGTTCTGCTACCTGGTTTTCTTCCAAGATTGTCCTGGATTTAGCTCCATCCATCTTCGCATCAACTCTGACCAGCTTCTCTATCCCTACTGAAGAAAAGCCTCCCCACAGCAGGATGCTGCCACCACAATGTTACATGTGTGTTCGGGTTGAGATACGTGGTGTTTTGTAGGTAGGCCAGTTCTGGTCTCCTTTGATCAGAGCACCTTCTTCCACATGTTTGTGGTGTCTCCTACATCGCTGCTGGCAAACTGCTTATATTTTAGTTTCAACTGTGATTTTCTTTTTACCTGTTCTAAATAAAGGCCAGATTTGTGGAGTGTACACCTAGTTGTCCTGTAGACATATTGTCCGACCTGAAAATACAAAATGCAGGTTGTTGGTAGAACTTGCTTTTACTTCGCTCTGAACTTAGGATCAGCCTCTCTGGGTTGCTACAGAAAACTGTTCATAGTATCAGACAAACAACTCAGTCAGTGAAACACATTCTGCTTCTGTCAATAAAGATGAGAGGAAGCAGACCTCTGACATTACATGCCTCAGTGCTCACTAGCTATTTAACCGGCTGGAAAAAGAGCTTCACTTTAATTTTTATGATTTTCACCACATGCACATAACAGCAGATGGACACATCAACAATGTGACCATAACCTGGAATTTCAGCACCAACATGACCACAGTTACTCTGCTCCTTCTTGTCTCTGTTGGGTCAGTTTCTCCATGATGATGATACCTTATCATTTCTATGATCCACTGCTCTTATACGCTAACCTGTTTCCTGTAGGTGGCTGACCTGTTTCTTTCATTACAGAGCAAGAGGTCTGATGTTGTTATATTTTGATTTATTTACAGAGGATTATACAGAGAATAATGACACCTTCTGGGTCGGTCTACGCCACAACATGTATCATAAACCTTGTGGATGTGTTCAAGGAAGCCCGGTGTATTGGATAAAAATCAGGTTATAAGGCAGGCTGTGACAGCAGACGAGTAGATGTAGATGTCTAGATGTTCCTCACATCACTAAATCAAATTCTCTTCCTCCTCATGCTTCCACAAATCTTTCTCCCCAAAACATATCACATTTATTGCTCCTCTAAGCACTCTGTTTGTTCTTCTGTGAGATCCTTTGTGCTTCACTTTCCATTAACTGAAGTGAAGGAGAGCTTTTATCACAATCTGTCTACAACAAATGGCTGTTGTGGCAACTTTCCTTTGCCCTCTTTCTGTCTTCCTGTAATCACCTCCCATTGCCCCTTATCTTTCTCGCTTCATGTACCTCTCCCATAATGAACAGGTCCTGTGGATATCAGCCTGATGTCAAAGTGCGCCCCCTGCCTGGCAGCACCCTGCCGGAACAACGGCACCTGTGTCTCCAATGCTGCAGGATCCTATCACTGCACCTGTCCATATGGATTCAAGGTGAGACCGGAGACAGCAGCAGAAAGAAGAATACTCCTATTCTCATTATTTTTTAGTAAACTGTTATTATGCTGCTTTTCTCTCACCACCAACACATCCTCTGTGGTGTAATGAAAGCAAACTAATTCAGAAGACGTATCTATTGGTAGTTTTTATTTTAGACCTGGGTTTGAACAGCTGGTGCCTGCCATTGCAGTGAATAGAGAGCAATTTAATGCAAGGCACATATTAGTCTTTATCTCTAAAAGGGTTTCTTTAATCATTTTTCTTCAGTAAACATTAATGCAGCCTACACCCTAACCCATGCATCAAAATGTGGGGCTCAGAAGCAAGCAGAGGTGGGTAGAGTAGTTACTACTGTCATACTTTTGTAGGTTTGTTAAAGACCCAAATGCAGACTGATTGACAGCAGATTTCCTCAATAAATAACAAAGGAGACTTACAGGTGGAATCTCAGGAAGAATGGGTCTAGGAGCAAAGGCATCAACGACCAAAGAAACGGGCAGTGAAACAGAGCAACAGAAGAAACCATAAAAGAACTATGAAAACTAGTGAGCTTAAACACTGAGGGAGGTGTGGAGAATGACATAGGATGCAGGTGTGTCAATCAGGAGATAATGTGGAGCAGCTGAGGCAGCTGGAAAGCAAGGAAGCTCAGAGAGAGAGACTAATTAACCCAAGTGAAGCTGAACTGCAATACAAAGAAACCCAGAGGAAAAATCTAAATCATTCTAAATGTACAAGAAACACAAGAATAAACTGGGAAACTACATACAAAGCAACGCACTAAAAAGACAACACCTTTCTAACAATAATGAGCCCGGAGAAATAAACAAAAGGCAAGACCTAAAGAACCTAAAAAACAACTTTGAAAAACTGAAGAAAACCAAAACCCATACACCTGAGGATCATGGCAAATACTACATTAGTATATTTTTACTCAAGTAGGAGTAAAAACTATTCGGTAAAATGGTTGTTTAAGTACTGAGTACTTGAGTTGTACTGTCTAATCTGATTTAATTAGCTAAAATCGTGTAATCATAAAGGCTAAATATAAGATTACATGCAGGTTCTGGTACTTAGAATAACACACTAAACAAATTGTAAAAATAAATCAGTCAGTCAGTCATTTTCTATACCCATCTTCCATAGTGGGTTGCGGGGAGACCGGTGCCTATCTCCAACAGCCTCCAATGGGCGGGAGGCCGGGTCCATCCTGGACAAGTCGCCAATCCATCACAGGGCAACACACAAACAGCCAAGCACATGCTCATTAAGGGCAATATAGAGAGACCAATTAACCTAACAGGCATGTCTTTGGACATTGGGAGGAAGCCGGAGTACCCGGAGAGAACCCATGCATGCACGGAGAGAACATGTAAACTCTGTAAAGAAAGATCCTGGGTTCGAACCCAGGATCTTCTTGCTGTAAGGCAACAGTGCAGCCCAAAAATAAATCACCTCATTTAAAATTAATAAATTCAGGCAGATGAAACAAATTTTAAGATCCCAGTTTTCCACAACATAAAACCTTTAGGGCTAAAACTTAGAGCAGGTAATAGTCACTGGACTAAACTTTTAAATGTGTTTTACTGGTTTTTGGAATTATGTGCAAGCACTTGAAAAATGCATTTAAACTGTAGATTTGCCGGTTCTGGACAATGAATTCACGGGTTTGTTAAATGTTGTCACTGAGTTGTATGTATAGCAAGCTACACTTGGGTCCATGCAGACTCAAATTTTACAGACTAAATGTTAGGAGTTGCATGAAGCTTAACTCTACTTATATTTTCTGTGATATGCTAGTGAACATTTTAGTTTAGCCCTGTCACTGATTTATTGCTGTCCAACAGAGCTGAACGCTGCAAAAAATGTGGTTTTGCTTAATCAGTAATTAGTGTGAAAGGTGTTCTTGATGGGCAGTTCTACATGATGATTCTGGTGTTTTAGCAGCTTTCCAGACCAGACTTCAGCCTTGTATGAAAAACAACCAGCTCATTAAAGCAGACATACAACTCTTTATCAAAAGTGAAACATACATTTGCTTTTCTGGAATCTGTTAAAATCTAGACACAGACAGTGTTGGTGTCATGTTCTTCTTGTGTTTCCCCGTACCAGTTGCAAGTACCTGACCTTCTGGGTTAGGTTCTGGTTCTGCTTTGTTTCAGACCTCCTGAATGCATGATCACTGCAGCACTGACTCATCAAACAATAAAAAATATCATATTTCCAAATAGATTTCCCACCTGCAGTGGAGAATAAATGCGTTGTTAGGATCCAAAGATCTGTGCACCATAAATGTATTCAGCCATCAGCTACACTGGCAGCCATTTTCAGTGTCTTTCTGCAGACGCTGACCTCATGGAGTTCAACAATTTATTCTCCTTTATTTCAGTCACATCAAATATTTATAGACCTGGAACGTCAATATGTTATGTTTGACTAATAAATTGCAGAAAAAATAACATAGAGCTCTGTTCAGTCGTTTCTGACCCACACTCCAGCCCATTAGGTGGCGCTAAAGCCACTAAAGTTTATTTGCCAGTTGTGAAAAATGTGTGCAGGATGTTTTAGTATTGCAGCATGTCAAGCCTACATTATCAGCTCACGTTGCCCATGTTGCTGTGAGCACAGACAACGGTCCTGTTATGGGTTCAGAGCCAGAATAAGAGCGTCTACGTCTGATGCAACTGTTTAAGCTCATTCACGTCTATTTATTGACTCAGTTATTAAACCAAATGTATTTGAATTACAAAATGTATCGTTACTGTTTCAAATATTGCTATGTGATAAAAAATAAGATGCGATTAATAAATTGCAAAGCCTATAATTCATCTGATTTTTATTGTGTTTCAGGTATTTTATTTTAATATAGATAATTAAACTGGTAAAAAGATTTTTCACTAAAATAACTCCATAAAAATGGGAATGTCAGCTTTGGTTAAAATCTAAAAAATATTGCAGCTCCAGTGACTGAATGTTACAGAACTACTCACAAACTGGGAATGTGGGGAGAGTTTAAGGAAAGAAGCAGGGATAGAGAGGAATAATAATAAGTATAGGAAACAACCAGAGAGAAGAAAATAAAGACTGATGGAGACTGAAAGAATAAATGCCCTTTTTCCTCAGAGGAGATGAGTGTGCTGAGGGTTTAAAATTAAAACCGTAGCTGCAGCAGAGGCAGGGGGTTAGTTCATGTAATACAGAACCATTCAGGCTCAGTGTAAGATCATTTTAAAAAGAAACATTGGGTTACATAATAACCAAACATGATTTCTTTTTCATTTATTTTCTAATTTCACTGTGTAGTGGAAGGACACACAAACGCCTCAGACATGACCTTTCACCTACAAGAACTGCTTTGCTCCAACTCCCTTTAAATCAGGGATGTCAAAGTCAAATACACCGAGGGCCAAAAAACCAAATTTGCTACAAGCCAAGGGCCAGACTGGTTCAATGTTTATTAAAACATATTGAAATGATTGCACATAGCCTATTGAACCAAGACCTAACACAGAGTATATTATTTAATAATTAAATGAATAAAGCAATATTTTATTATGGCTCTGTCAGTAACCTCAAGGGGAAACATTTTCAACAGGCAAACAGCAAAAAATGTAATTGGTTTGAAAAACAAAGTATGTTTCTTAATATCAAGATGAATACATAAATAAAAGTGCGTGCATTATAAACTTTATATTGCATTATATTCTTTCATTACAGCCAAACTTTCTCCACACAGAAGACACACAGGTTTGCCTTTTACCTCCGTGAACATGTAGGGGGGGGGTACCTGAAAGTTGATCTCTGCTGTGATTGCTGATGAACAATGAAGCCGCTTGTGCGCGCTACAGTGACTTCGCGGACTACCGTTGCATTGTGGGGAATATAGTGTTGGTGCGTGCAAAACGCCAGCGGGCAGCTGTGGCTTTGACATATGTGCTTTAAAATGTAGAACCAAGGGTCTAGTCAAAGTAACACTTATTCTGCACAGGTGGAATCCCAGGACTTTAGAATATAAGGAGTATATGACCTTCAGCTCAGAAAGCTCTCATTCAAATGTCTGTCAGTACCTCTTAAAGTTCTTTTTATGAAAGATAATAAATAATTTAGAAACCTTACAAATGGTCAAGCTTTATTTTGTCTTTGCTAAAAATATTTTTAAAAAAACAGAAGTTTACATTTACTGTAAAATAAATATTAACTCAGATGTTCAAAAGGGCACAAACATTTAACTGAGAACTTATGCAGTTTTGGGCCCTGGCTGCATATATATTTATTTAGACAGGTATTGAAAAATGGTGCAGCAGCAGTGACTCTTTTATCCAAAGGTACTTACAGATGAGGAGATAACGATACAGTTACCATCTAAGCTAACAGTAAGCTACTGAGGAGAAGGACCACCAGTCAGGTTCTGTCAGTGGTGACACAGTAGAGACAGAGAGCATGCATAGAGGGGGGTACAGTTAGGAGACCATGTTAGGAGGACGTGGCAGTAGTCAGGCCTGGAGATGACCACAGCATGAAGCAGGAGCTGGGTGGCAGGAAGGTACGGCCAGATTGTTCAACAACGTGAAGTTGGTCCGAGATTTGTGCTGTGGTGGGAATGACAGATAGAGCTGTGTATTGTCAGCATAGCAGAGGTATGAGAAGAAGTAGGTGTCTACTTCAATGATTATAAGGATCTCAACAAAGACTGTAAGAGACAAGAGATGCAAACAGAGCAGAAAAATTAGTCCTTCATAAAATACCCATGAAGATGTAGAGTCTGGAAAATACAGAATTCTTTCTGCTAATTCCAGTTGATGAGCTCCTGTCCATTGTCGTGTCCTCTGGTGTCTCTCAGGGTCCGGACTGTGAGATAGCCATGAACGCCTGCATCAGCTTCCCCTGCCATAACGGAGGAACCTGCCACATCCAGCCTGGGCGTGAGGGCCACTTCAGGTACAGTAGGAGCTTCTAAGCAACTTATCAGAGTTAAACTGAAACAGAAATGATTGAATGGAAGTTAGAACAAGTGGCCCTTTAGGTGACTGAAGTTAAACTTCTGTGGGTCTAAACTTGTTGCATCTCCTTCAGGGCCCTCGGGGCCAGAAACCTATCTGGAAATGTTCAGGAAGTAGAGAGTCTTTCTTTCTTGACTAGCTTCTTCATGATTTCAAACTTCATTCACTTTCATCCATAGACTAAAACATTTTAAAATGTGTTATTGTTAATTCTATTAGTTATATAAGTTATAAGTTATGTATTTCCTCACTATGAAGGGCTTCGATATGCATATGGCCTTTGTCTCCTGTTAGTGTCAGATACTGACCCAAAGACTGAAAGGCAGAGACTCAGAAGCAGATCAGAACCAAAACATTTGACATTTCTAAATATATAATCAGAAAACCTCAATATGTCAGATTGTGTGTTTTTATGTTGTTGGTGCTAATTTAGAGCAAATGATTGATCAAATGATTGTGTGTGTGTGTGTGTGTGTGTAGCTGTGTGTGCCCACCAGGCTTTGAGGGTCAGCGCTGTGAAATAAACCCCGACGACTGTGAAGACAACGACTGTGAGAACAACTCCACCTGCATCGATGGAGTCAACAACTACACCTGTGTCTGCCCACCCAACTACACAAGTATATATATACACACACACTCAGTCATCCATTTAGCTTTCATTCAGATTATCTGTACGGCACCGGTTCACATCAAACTGACCTCAGGATGTACAAAATATCCAGTAAAATCTGTTTCATCCATTTTATTCCAAACAACTAATTTAATCCAAAGCTTTCAGTGGGTTGTTACAAATCTAATTCATCTCGCCCAGATTCAGTAAATTACAAAATGCCACTTTACTTTCTGCACTACAGTATTCCTGAAACTCTGCACTTTTCCCTCAAAGGCCACAGGGGTCACTACCCCCCCACGCACACACACACTTCAAATCTCTTTTCCACTTTAGTGGGTGGGAGGTTAGTAATGGACAGCCTCTCCACGGCACACTGTGACTGTTCCTTCAGGAGGTTTAAAGTGCAATCACACACCAGAGAGAGAGGAGCCGGACAGCAGTGAAATTACAGAGAGGAATTGTGTGCTGGAAGGGGAAACGTTAAAGCAGATGGAGCACAGAAAGGGCAGAGAAGGGGCTGTTAAAGGCCACGAGCTGGAGGAACCGAGCTAGAACAGTCCAGCAAGCAGAAGTAAAAGTGCTGACAGGAGCCAAGTCCTCTGATACACACATCCAGACATCAGGTCCCTGCTCACTCTAGATCTGACCCAGTACACACACACCCACAGCTGGTTCCTCTGATCTCACTGAGCCACAGCCAATCATCAGGTGACCCATCATCAGGACAGCCCATTGTCAGTTCTCCAAACTCAGCATCCAGGGCTGCGTCATCATATTTTGGTGCAGAGATCTTTAAAAATGAGCATCATAAGCTAGACTACAGAAAGTATTCATACACCTTGAGCTTTTTCCAGGGTCTGGAAATGTCCGGATCCGTTTAGAAGGTAAATGAGTGGGATTTTTCAGACTTACTTCAGGTTGGGGGTCATAAATCAGACACAGTATCATTTTTATATGATTCTCTTTGTCTTTGATTTGTCTCATCAGAAATGAAGTGCTTGTTTAAATCATTGTTCGTTTTGGATTTTGAGTTACTGATTGAACCCACAGATACATGGACACTTATTCGTTATACAAAAAGGGACATCCCACTGTGTTTAGGCCTCCCAATCCTCTTAAACCAGTATTCTGAACTGGTCAAGTGGTTCCTAAACTGGGTCTGGTGAAGGTGCCACACAGAAATCTGAAATTGAGGTTTTCAAGACTCTATGAAATGTAGATAAAGATGTTGAGATTTGACAAGTCTACATATTTTAGATCTTGACACAGAGATCATCTAAATTTCCCCAGAAGACAGACCACATCTCATTAAATCTGCTGTACAACATCCAAACATCTGAGTCTGGAAAGGTTGTAGGAACCTACTTTCCTCCAACCACAAATGTCTGTGCTTTTTATCATTTGTTCTGTGACAGAATGACACAAAGTAAGGCGTGATTAGAAAGTTGAAGGAGAATTATTCATGGTGTTCACAGTTTCTTACAAATGATAATCTGAAAATGTGGCATTTGTATTCTTTGATCTTTACTGTGACAGCATTAATCAGAGAAGATAGATGGAGGTAAATCCAGGACAATCCTGGAAGAAAACCCGTTAGATGCTGCAGAAGACCTGAGACTAGGATGGAGGTTCACCTTCCAGAATGACTACCACCCTAAAAATGCAGCCAGATATACAATGGATGGTTTAGAGCAAAGCATAATCATATGTTAGAATGGCCTAGTCAAAGTCCAGATCCAAATTCAACTGAAAATCTGTCGCAAGACTTGAAATCTGATATTCACACATGTTCTCTATCCAGTCTGACTGAGCTTGAGATGTTTTAGGAAGAAGAAACAGAGCTGGAGACAAATCCCAGAAGACCCGCAGTCAGAGGAGGTTCTACAGAGTACTGACTCAGAGGGCTGAAAACAAACGCATTCCACATTTTTCTAATTTGTATTTGTAAAATGATTGAAAATGTGGATCATTTTTCTTGGTCTGTCACATAAAAGCTCATCAGAATTCACAGATGATTTGTGGCACTGATGTGACAAAATGTTTAAGGTGTATGAATATCTTTGGACAGCTCTGTAGTTTGGATGGGGTGTAATAATGTGGAGAGTGCTGGATATTCCCAAAATCTCCAAAATGGCTAAACTAATTGCCAGTTTGCTTTATTTGGTTTATTTACTGGCGCCATCAGCTTCATCAGAAGGTTTTAGATGCTTAGAGGAATCATGCGCTGCAGGAAAAATGACAGAACTTCTTGTTTCTGCTGTAAAATCTCATCTCTGAAGAAGTGGAAGGTTGCTTTGTCTGCAGGCTGCTGAGGTTCTCAGTCTATATATCAGAGCTGGAGAATAAAACTCCACTGAGTTTATTAGAAGTCCTCCGGCAGCAGGTTGCAGGTGGCGCTGCTGCAGACACACAGACAGGGAGGCAACAAACATTGGGAATGTGTTTGAGAAGAAAAATGTCATCTTTGACATGATGCAGCAGAAACATGGAAATCTTAACATGAATCATATTTTAGAGATGAAGAGTAAATGTCCTTTTCTGTCTGTCCCCAGGTGACCTGTGTGACGAGGTGGTTGACCCTTGTCTTATTGGTTATGACCCGTGTCAGCACGACTCCAAGTGCGTCCAGGTTGGCCGCGGTTACAGGTGAGGTTGGCTCCTGAAGGGGGTCAAAGGTCATGTCACAGAGGAAGAGGTTCTAGCAGTGAGGTCAAACAGTTCAAACGTGACTTTCTGATTAATGTCCCTGAGACCAAAACGTCTCTGATCCGATCCATATCTCCTTCTCACTGCAGGTGCGAATGTTTGCCCGGATATGTTGGCCAACACTGTGAGCAGGACTATAATGACTGTTTGGAGAATAAATGCCAACATGGTGCAGAGTGTGTGGACGCTGTCAATGGTTACACCTGCGTCTGCAAGGAGGGCTTCAGGTGAGAGGCATACACAAACCCAGTTCGGTTCTGCAGGGCCAGACTGGTGGAAAATACAGATGGCGCTCCGTAATCAGACACTTGACTGCCTCGACCTACTGGGTGCATGGTGTGTGTGTTCCTGTGTGTGTGCAGCAGATGCAGCACCATTTGGTTAATTATAGCAGAGACTGTTGGCGAGAGCGAAATGAATTCATCACACAGAGAGAGAGAGAGAGAGGAAGTTGTGTGAGGCTGAAAGCAGAGAAAACATTTTCAGGGGGAAATTTAAAGAAAAACTTCTTATTAGTTTTGGGCACTCTGTTGCTTTTAAACATGTTTCTATCTACTGTATTTTATCTGAAATAATCCCTGAATCTGCTTTCAGGAACTACAACATTATTTCACTCTTCTGCTATATCACCAACTCTGAGGTGGAAAACCATCTGTTACATCTCTCAGATTTTTCTTTAATATTTAATTTTATTCCGTATGTCTGTTGTAGAATAATGTCCATCTCCAGCTGCTGTACTGCTGTATATAACATTTATCAGTAGATATAAACACAACAATCACCCAGTTTTATAGAAAGTTTATCAGGTTTGATCTGTTTCTCTCCCAGTGGGCTGTTCTGTGAGAACCCTCCACCAATGATCTTGCTGCAGACCAGCCCCTGCGACCAATCAGACTGCCAGAACGGCGCCCAGTGCCTGGTGGTTGCTGGGGAGCCCATCTGCCGCTGCATACCTGGTTACTATGGCAACAAATGCGACAAAATTTCCACCATTCACTTCCTGGGTCGGGATGGGTACGTGGAGCTGCATGGCACCAAGCTACGACCGACAGCTCATATTTCATTGCAGGTGGGGTTAACCTCTGACCTTCATCCACAGAAGTTGGGTTCATAAGAGTAGACATCAGCTCGGATTAGTTACACAACTTACAGAACCGGCCTGGACCTAACATCCACTCCTCATCATTTGTTTTATACCAAGCAGCTTTAATGAATTTTAAAAACAAGAATTAGCTCCACCAGCTTGAATTAGCTCTAGAAGGTCCATTTGCAGGTAGGCGGCTCCTTCATCTGGAGCCAAGGTGCTGCTTGAGGAGTAGAAGCTTCTTCCCTGTTCTATGTGAAGGATAAACTGGGTTTACTGTAGACAGTGACACTGGTGGTTCCTATGCTTTTCCTGAACATCCCAACAAATTTCCTTTCGTCTGAGGGGGAAGATTCGGGTCAGATGTACCAACTGGACAATGGTCGTAAGCACACAACCAGACTGGTTTGGGTCCAGAACTCAACCATGTTAACAATGGTGGGTCCACTCCAGGAATCCATTCAGTTTAAACGCTTAAAGCTTGTTTAGGGCTACAAAAAGCATGTGGTGAAGGTAGAACCTGATTAGAACCAGATTTTACTGGAGGGGTATGTATATATGTGAGCCTGTATATACACTATGTTACACAAGGAATTTGTCTGTCAACTTCTACATGTACATGAACTTTGATGACATCCTGTTCTTAGTCTATAAGGTCCAGTTTGTTGATGCACTCACTGCTGCCAGCAGCAGCAGCTTGATGTAAACATCTTCCAAGGTATAGGAGTGTCTTCATAGTTAGATCAGAACCAGAACTGCAGCCTCCGCTCTAATTCATCCTAACGGTGTTCAAGAAGGTTGAGGTCAGGACTCTGCAGGCCAGCCAAGGTTCTCCACACCTGCAGCCGTGGAAGTGATTGGGCCACCAGAATTCATTAATCTGGTGCTAGGAACCAATACTCAGATTATATCATGTAAATAAGAACCCGTTTGGATCAGAGATGGATGGAAACCTCTGGGTGGTGCTGTAGGCAGCATCTCTGCACATCTGATAATTCATTCTGCAGAAATGGTTGTTAAATTTTCAGATTGCATTTGACATATCTGGGAGCTGCTCCCAAAGTTACACACACACACCAGACATTGTCTACCCCTAATAGAGACATATTCACTCTGTTTCCAAATGGGAATGTAAGTAGAGAAGCAGAAAAATGAGCCCAATCTAACAGAAATTACTCACCTGTCTGGATGCAGGTGAGCATGTGCTTGTGCACATGTGTTGTTGCGTGTTTGTGTTTTCGCCGGGTGCTTAGACTGTTGGTACAGAGGCTGTTAAAAGTCTACCAAGATGCCCGACTCAGTGGCAAAGGAAAAGGAAAAGAAAGAATGAGCTTTGGCACTTAATAAATCACTGGATGCTGTTTCTGTTTCAGTCCAACATCTGTTTGCTTCTTTCTCCCAGCCTCTTGCTGCTCTCTGTCTCCCCATCTTTCTCCTCCCTCCCCTCCTCTCCTGTTGAGCTCTCCTTCTTCAGCAGCTTGTTAGCAGGTGTTGACTTGGCTCGGCTCCATTGGCCACAGAGTGTTAAGTGCTTGGCCCGGCGGGCCGGTTTCCACTTTCTAGTTAGTGCTTTGCCTTGCACCCGAGCACGTGTGACACGTCGAGTGAAAAGAAGTATGATTTGCTGTCTGCTGACACATGAGTTTTATTTGATTCTTCTGTTTTACGTACAGTTCTCTGGAAAAAGTATTTACTCCCCTGGTCTGTCACACTCAAATATTTCTGATCATAAAACAAACACATTTTATATCAGAAAAACCTGAGAAATACAAAAATCTGATTACAAATGATTAAACGAAGCTTTCTAAACCAACCTGGCCCTTTGTAAAAAGTATTTACCCCCACCTTAGTAAATCTTTCATTAACTGTCATTAGCAACAGGGAAGCCACAAATCGCCAGAACAGAACCTGTTGGACAAGATGAAGTAGACCAAAGGATCTCATATAGAAATTAAAGAACAGATGAGAAACAAACTCATTGAGATCTTTTGGTCTGGAACAGGTTGAGAACCACAGATGGAAAGGACATAGTGTAGAACCTTCCCAGGAGAGGCAGAGCTGGGGAGAGCAACAGCATTTCTGAGTCTGTTGAAAGTATTAGCACATAAACATCTCCTTGGGATAAGTGATGGAAGTATGCATCAATCAGCCACAACATTAAAACCAGAACCTTTTTAATGTTTAAGGTTCTGTTTAAGGTTCTTTGGAAAATACTTAGGTCTCACCTAGCTGTGAACCAGAGGTGCCACCTCAGTGTCTGCTGCAAGCATCAAGGAAACAGCTGAAGGGCCACTGCATCACTAATTACAGCAGCATTGTTGCTACGCTCTCTGATGGTAGCAACGTCTTCGGATCTCAGAAAAAGACAGTAAGATTTTAACCAGGCTTCCAGATCCCCGTTTTCCCAATCCAGATGTCTATCCACTGATGACCTCCTCTGGTTTCCTGATTTCCTCAGTCTTCAAACAGCTTCTTCTGCCAAAGCAAAGCATCAGATGAGGCTATATGTCCCGAGTTCATGCTCCATTGGAGGCCAGGCATCTTCTCTGGCACAGTGAAGACCAGCTGGTTTTGGTGTTGTGACTCAGGAAGTTTGTAAAGCCACTAGCTAAGAACACAAATGTTGGATCCTATAGATTAGATTAGATTAGATTAGATTAGATTAGATTAGATTAGATTAGATTAGATTAGATTAGATTAGATTAGATTAGATTAGATTGTTTCTTTCTTCTTCTTGAAATCCACATTAAGGTCCTATAAACTGTTCACCATTGTCAGATTTCTTCCCTCCTCCTCATCGTAGGACTCCTGGTTGTTTGTGACAGTTGTCAGCAGATTCCTACATGGTGTTTGTTGTACAAGCAGGCTGACAGTCATGTGTGAAGAGAGCAGAAATAATGGGACTCAGAACACAACCCTGGGGGACACCAGTATTTATGATAACAGGAGAGGATCTGCCTTTCTGACGTATATAAGACACATTACACTGGCTTCCTATGGGGTTCATAATAAATCGAAATGTGCTCACACATCAAGCAGAGAATGTTCAGGCACCAGTAGGTCTGTCTGAACCTCTGAAGAAACATTAATTTAGTTTGTTGTTCACCATTCCCACCACAAGGTTAAAAACTGAGGGAGATTCAGCCTTTCAGGTCGTCTTCCTGAGGGTGAAGTGCAACAGTTTGCCTCCTCAGGTGTTTGGTTGAGTCAGGATTATCTTAAAACTCAATTAAACACAGCTGAGGTTTAAACTGGCAGTAGTCATCTTCTCCTGCATCTTATTTCTTTCTTTAATACTTTTATGTGTAATGAACTTGTGTGTATTTATGAAGTTCACTGATTTGTGGATTTATTGGAGCTGTTTTAAACTGAAATTAGGTGCATTAGTTAAAATTTATTCTGGATTTTCTCAAATTAACACAGGGTCTAAATCATATAAACAGGCTCAAATATATACATACCCCAACACTTATCATTTGGTTAAATGTCCTTCAGTAAGTTGCAGAGAATCCACAGACTTCTTGTATCCATCAGCGAGCTTCTGGCATCATGCTGACAGGAGATTCAAAGTCTCCTCTTAAATGAATTCACAGAGTTTATTTAGATTGCTTGGTTTCCTGGCATGAACCAGGCTTTTAACCTTAGTCCGTATCTTTTTAGTGAGGATGAGGTCAGGCCCATTCCGTCTGACCCAAAAACTAATGTAGTTGTCCACACTGATGAGCCAAATGTCTTCTGGAGAGAGGTTTGATGATCGGATGAGACAAAGATGCAGCTGTTTGGGTACAATGACAACAAGGATGCTTGGACGAGTCAAGGTGAGGCTTTCAGGCTTCGGGACACTGTACCAACTGTCAAGCATGGTGGTGGTAGCATCATGCTGTGGGCCTTTTTCCCAATCAGTGAAAGGAATAATAAGGAAGGAGGACTACCTTCAAATCCTTCAACTTGCTGGATTTTTGAAACCTGGTCCCAGTTGGGAGTTCCAACTGGACAATTATCCTAAACCCAAACCCAGACTGGTTCCGGAATGGATAAAGGAAATGATGGACTCCCCCAAACAGTCATCCAGGGAAACAACCAGTTTAAATGGGCTCTGCCAAGAACAGTGGCCATGTAACCACAACAGGTGTGAGGTCAAAGTGCAACAACCTTTCTGACCTTTCACTGAATATTAGTCATGACCCTACATGTAGAGAAGATCCACTAAACATTGAAATTAAGCACCAACTCCTTGTTTTTAATATTTAGTGCTGCACCCTGGAAGAAAGAACCTGGGGCCCAAATCAGTGAAGATCTAAAACTGTTGACCTTCAGGCTGACCTTCTGACCAGAAATGTGCATAAATCTTTAATCTGTTAATATTGTTTGTGTTGGCTTTTACATGATAAGTCAGTTCAGGAAGGTTTGGGGGGGGAGGTCTATACATGGGGCCATCTGGGGTTCAAATTCTGACCCGGTTACTGTCAATAAAGCCGCAACAATCTTTACAAAAACTTTACAAAAAATCTTTACAGTTGGTTCCAAAAATGAATGGTGGATAGAGTCGCGGAAATCCAGACTGCTGTCTTTAATATTATCAGTGTAATGATTTATGTCACGTCTTCATGTTTATGGTGTTCCTCCAGGTGGCAACAGATAAAGACAACGGCATTCTGTTGTACAAGGAGGACCACGACCCGCTGGCTCTGGAGCTCTACCAGGGACACATCCGACTCATTTATGACATCGCCAACTACCCACCAACCACCGTTTACAGGTGAGCCATTCTCAGCACTCACCTTTCTGATCCATTTACCTGAGCGCGGAGTGTGTAACTGAACCTGAGTCCAACTGCAGATGTTCTGTTCCTGGTCTCAGAGGTTCTTTAGAGAACAAACAGCAGCATGAAGTCCAAGGAACACAGCAGACAGGCCAGTGAGGAAGTTCTGGTTCAGTTTAAAGCATGGTTAGGTTCAAGCTTTGAACATCTACCAGAGCTCTGTTCAATCCATCATCTGAACACAGAGATAATGGACCATCTGTAGACCTACCAAGATGTTGACGTCCACGTAAACTGAATGAGATCCTTAGCTGAGGTGGGAGAACCTGTCTACAGCACAACTATGAGTTGTGCAATCCACAAATCTGGCCTTTTTGGAAGAGAAGCAAGAAGAAAACCAGATGTCCTGTGATCAGTGTGTCACAAACCATGCAGGAGACCTAGCTAACATGTGGAAGAAGATGCTCTGATCAGAGGAGACCTAAACCATTTTGGCCAACATGTAAAACACTGTGTGGAGAAAAAATAACCCCGAAACACCCTGAACACACCATCACCATGGTGAAACATGGTGATGGCAGCATAATGCTGTGGGACAGGGAAGCTGGTCAGAGTTGATGGAAGATGGATGGAGCTAAATCCAAGACTGGAATGAAACCAGTTAGAGGCTGCAAAAGACCTGAGACTGTGGTGGAGGTTCAGCTCCTGGGAGGACAACCACCCTAAACATTCAGCCAGAGGGTTTCGATTAAAAAATATCCAAGTGTTAGAATGGCCTAGTCAAAGTCCAGACATAAATTCAACTAAGAATCTGTGGCAAGACTTAACAACTGATGTTCATGGATGTTCTCCATCCAGGCTGACAGATGGAGCAGTTTTACAAAGAAGAAATAAAGTCGCAGATGTTCCAAGCTGGTGGAGACAAACCTAGGAAGACCTGCAGCCAGAGGAAGTTCTAGATTTTAATTAGTAAACATGTTGAAAACCACGTTTATTTTCCACTTCACAGCTAAGTTTCACTCTGTGTTGTTCTGTCATGTTAAAAACCACAGCGTGAAAAGGTTCAAAGGGTGTGAATACTTTCACATGGTGCGAAAATCAACAAAGCAAATGTTCGTTGCAAAGTTTATTTGAATTAATATATTCAAATGAAACAAAGAGACTTTGGTGCTGAAACAGAACCCTGTGCAGAACTCGAGTTTGGTTCTGATTTCTACAAACTGTAGAAACTTCAGTGAATAAAGAAAAGCAAGGAAGATGAAGCTTATAATGAGGCATTTTACAAACATCCTGCTGCGTAGTTTGATGCTTCTTATCATTATTATTTGAAGAGAAAATCCGTTTAACAGCAAATCTGATGATTTCCAGAACCGAGCTTCGGTTTGTCCGATTAGAGCAATACTTGACAGCTAGAGGTGCAGAACCAATTTTCAGTCTTTGCTTGCAGGTTTGGTTTGGGTTTAATGGCCATAAAACTGAACATGGACAGTCGACATCCATATGAGCTGCACGGTGGTGCAAATGGTAGCACTATTGCCTTGTACCAAGAAGGTCCTGGGTTCCAATCCAAGCCAGGGATCTTTCTGCAGGAAATTTCAATGTTCTCCCTGTGCATGTGTGGGGTCTCACCAGGTACTCCGGCTTCCTCCCACAGTCCAAAAACATGACTGTTAGGTTAATTGGTCTCTCTAAATTATTTTTAAGTGTGTGCATGGTTGTTTGTCCTGTGTGTGTCTATGTTGTCCTGCGATGGACTGGCGACCTGTCAACGGTGAACCCCGCGTCTCGCCTCTCTGCTGGAGATAGGCAACAGCTCCCCTGCGACCCACTATGGAAATGGATGGATACAAACACATCCATATGTTTGAAACGTGTTCTTCTGAGACCACATGTGATACACGCGTGTGGATGTGCTGCTGAGAAGTTAAGCTTTTTATGCAACACCTTGAAATAAAGTATGAGATACAAAGGTTAGTTTGTTGAGCTCATCTTAGAGTATTTATTCAGTAAAAGTATTTACACCCCTTGGACTTTTCTATGTTTCATCACATTACAGCCACAAACAATCTGAAAGTGTCAGTTTTCCTCTTCAGATGTTGTTTCTGAGCAGACCACCTTCTTCCACAGTTTGTTGCTTGTTGCTGACTACCGAGGACCACTGGTTGTACAGCCGCTTATGTGGGTGAATCAGAATAAAGGGGCTAGAAACTTATTTAAGCCACAATTTTCATTTTTTATTTTATTTTATTTTACTTCATAATTATGCACCACTTTGTGTCATTCTCAATAAAACACACTGAGATTTCTGGTTGTAAAGAAGTGTGAATACTTTAGGGAGGCTCTGTATATTTAATTGATTCATTTCCTTTCTGTCAGAACTCTTGAAGGTGAGTAAAATCCAGTTTTATCTGCAGAACCATCTGTTCAGAGCTGTATGAAAGGAGATCAGGTTTTTATTTGGTTGAAACATTCGACTTCACGAGACATGATGCAACAGAGAGGAAGAAAGGATCATTAGAGAGGAGGAAGGGATCAGAAGAAAATGGAAAATTATGGGATGGATGTAATTAAGATTCATCTCATCGATTGAGAAGTTGCGAGAGAAAAGGACGTCCAGAAGGAGAAAGGGACGCATGAAGAGACAGACTTGTCAAAGAGATGAGCTAAAACTGATGAAGAGGAGCAGTCAAGACGAAGAGAGCATGAAACATCTGGATGAATGAGGGAGGAGCGAGGGATGATGGAGGGATGGAGCGTCAGAGGGAGGACAAAAGAAACCATAGACAGAGTGAGGATTCGTCCTTGTCTGGGAGACAGACGAAAAGACAGAAAGAGACAAGATGAAGAGACAAAGACAGCACAGGAAGGGAGGAAGAACAACATGAGGAGGAAAAGATGGAACAAAAACATCCGAAGATCCAAGTCATGTAGAATAAAGCTTCATTCTTTACAAAGTTCTGTTCAGCCTCAGTGTTCTGGACAAAGACCGAGCCAGACCAGAATCTTTAGGCTCACTTTACCACAAACCTCCCTGTGTTCCTGTGGAGCAGCCTTCTCAAATGAACCCTTCTGAACCTCTGCTGTCCAGAATAAAAAGTATTCTGAGCACAGCAGTTCTAGCAGATCCCAAACACAGAGCCCAAAAACAGAACCAGTCCCCATAATGGACCATCTATGCTGGACCTATCTTGTGAAGAGATCACGAAACCAGAAGAAGCGTTGTGGTGAGGCAGTTCTGCAGCACTTTCTTCTGCACGGTTCTGGTTGTTTAAAAGGTTCCAGGTGGTGTTCTTTTAAGAAATTAAACAGTTTGGATTCAGTAAACCTGATCAGAACCACTTTGGATCCTTGATCTCATACAAATGGATCATTTGTATGAGAGGGTGGACTTTAGGCTTCAAATACACCCCTTAAACCTTTCCACCTTTGGTCCCATTAAAACCACTAACTTTAAAGTAATATATTGGGATTTTATGTGAAGTCAAAAAAATGATGCATTGCTTATAATACAGAAAAGGAGGAGAGATTCTCTCTGCTTCTCACTTTACTCTGACCCCAATAAATTAATTCAGTGTCCAACTAGTAGATGTGCACTCCACAAATCTGCCGTGGAGTAGAAGGTGCTCTGGTCAGAGGAGACCCAACTGAACTCTCTGGCCTGCATGCAAAACACGTCACCCTGAACACACCAAACAGGGTGGTGGCAGCATCATGCTGTGGTGATGCTTTTCCTCAGCAGGTACATTGACAAAGTTGATGGGAGGATGGATGGAGCTAAATCCAGGACAATCCTGGAAGACAACCTGTTGGAGGCTGCAGAAGACCTGAGACTATGGTAGAGGTTCACCTTCCAGCAGGAGAACCACCCTGAACATACAGCCTGAGATTCATGTTAGAATGGTCTAGTTAAACTCCAGACCTAAACCCAACTAAGAATCTGATGCATACATGTAGTGACAGAGAAGAGGAGAACTCCATTTTAACAGGAGGAAACCTCCAGGATGTTCACAGAGGTTCTCCATCCAGTCTGACTGAGCAATGAAGAATGAGTGAAGGTTTCAATCTGAAGATGTTCAAAGCTGGTGGAGACGTACCCTTAAAGACCTGCAGCCAGATGAGGTTCTACAGAGTTCTGACTCAGGGTGCACATATTTGTTCCACTTTCCAAGGATGAGTTACTGGTCAGTCAGTCAGGGTTTATGGTTGCAACGTGATGAAAATGTTCATCTCTGTATGAATGCTCCACATTAACAACGAGATGAAATGAAAGCAGCAGAAATAATCAGAAGACCTAAAAAGGCAGAATAAAAACAGAGAAAAGCCAGAAAGGATTTGGACTGAAGGAGGAAGAGAAGTCCTTCGTGGTGCCCTCATTAGCAGCAGCTGACAGAGGTCCTGCATGCCTGCTCCTACATGAACATCAGTGTGTGTTTGCTGTGCATTAATATGCTGCCCTTTACCAAATGTCACACTAATCTCCCATCAGGTCAGAGAGAGACCATCTACTGTTATTCCTCCGCAAACAATGGAGGGAGGGATGAGAAACGACAGGAGATGATGGATGAACACAGGAGGAGAGATGGTCCTTTCCTCCGTTTTAATGCTGACCTCATTCAGGAGGACATGATGTCTCTCCTCCTGTTTCAAAGTATTCACACCCCTTATTTTATGTTACAGCCACAAACTCTGATGTATTTCATGTGAAGTGGAAGGAAAGGTAAAAACAAATTCAGACCTGCTCAGTCAGAACTTTGTAGAACCACCTTTCACTGAAGGTCCAGCTGAAGCTCCTTAAGGTATGTCTACCAGCTTTGCACATGGAACTGCAGCCAAAGGTGGTTGTCCAAGGTTCTCAGTGGGTCTACAGAAACATTTTAAGGACATTGGTTAGACTTTAACAGTCTGAGTGGGTCTGCAGTTTCTACAGAGTTTTAACACATTTTATTGATTTAGTTGCATTTTCTTGGCAGCTGTGGTGGCGCTGGGGGACCGCCTGTGACCCACAGTCGCAGGACCGTCTGCGACCTGTCTGCAGTCTTTAGGCTCCTAGTTTGCGTCGAGGAACCTACAGTCCTTGACGCGGCCGTCACGGGTTCTATTTCCTGTCGATCAGCTTACAAAATAAAGGTCTCTACTGTCTGGAAACAGCCTGATCTGGAGTCAGGACCAAAGATCATGAATTCATTTCTTTCTTTCTGAATGGACAGAAAATTGGCCTCTTGTGAGTTTGTGCGAAGCAACATTTTACAGTCTGCAGTGATTCTGTTTTTATTAAAGGTTCTGCAGAGAAGATCCACAGAGCTCACAACTGGAAATAATGCCCACGCAGACACATTTATGAGTTCACAACAGCATAAAAGGAACAAAAATCTGCAGCTTCTCGTGGTTCGATCAAACCCAAACCCAAATATGTGACCGTTTATACAGTCAGTCAGAGAAAAAACCCAAAATCAGCAAAGCATCTCAAACATCAACTTCTCCAGGGGATCTCCTGCAAATTCATCTAAGGTTGGCAAACATCAAGCTCCAGCGCCTCCCTGAGCTTCACACATGTACACCCACTGCCACCTGGTGGGTTATTGGTGCCACAGCAACAGGACCATACAGAACCAGTGAATCAAGCCCTCTGACACTGACTGGCTGAGCTGCTGGTTGTTTGATCCTGCAGCGTTGGAGAACCAGGGATGAGGAGCTGTGAGTGAAGAACAAACAGGCCTTTAAAGAGGACTGGGAGTAAATGACTGGAGAATGAAATCAGAGATGGGAATGGGATGTGAGATGGCTAAAAGATGAAGAGATCAGGAAAACCATGGGATGAGAGGTGGGAAACAGAAGAAAGTGGATGGTGGTGGAATAAAGCAGAAGCAAAGAGTGAAGATAACCCATCTTTCAGGCCTGCAGATCATCATTATCCCAGCTGCAGCAGGCCGGTTTGAGTCCATTACTGAATTACATGGTTGCTAATGGAAACCATAAAGATATCTGTTGAGGCGTCTGGAACCACCAGCTACCTCCTCAGCTGCTCTACCAGTTCATCCAGGCTTCATGTTTACACCCCTTCACTCCAGCACTTATTTTCCTCCGTTATTTCCAGCCAGAGAAACTCATTTTATAGCAGAACTGTAAGGAAAATTATTCATCATTCAACATTTTTTATAAATACAAATCTGAAAAGTGTGGCTGGCATTTGTATTCATTCTCCTCTTCTCTGGTACCCCAAAATAAAGTCCAGTAGAACTCTGGACTTTATTTGAAATTTGAAGAAGGCTTCGGTTCTAGAACAACATCCCACAGAGTTCTGTTCAGTCCAACCTGCCAAGACATGGACGTGGCTGGGTAAGGAGAGCATTAATCAGAGAAGCAGCCAAGAGGTCCATGGTAGCTCTGGAGGAGCTGCAGAGATCCAAAGCTCAGGTGGGAGAACATGTCCGTAGGACAACTATGGACTCCACAAATCTGACCTTCATGGCAAAGTGGGAAGAAGAAAGCCTGGAGAAGTCCTGTTTGCAGTTTGCTAGAAGCCAGGTTGGAGACACAGCAAGCTTGTGGAGGAAGCAGCTCTGATCAGAGGAGAACATCATTGAATTGTCTGGCCTGCAGGCAAAGTCCAAACCTAAATCCAACTAAGAATCTGTGGCAAGACTTAAAAACTGATGGTCAGGTATGTTCTCCATCCAACCAGACTGAGCTTGAGCTGTTTTACGAAGAAGGATGGACAAAACGTCAATGTGTTCAAAGCTGGTGGAGATAAACGCCAGAAGATCTGCAGCTGGATCTGCAGCCAAAGGAGGTTCTACAGAGTTCTGACTCAGTACTCTGTAGAACCTTCCGCTTCTCAATAATGCGTCACTTTCTGTCAGTCCTTCACATAAAATCTTAGTCAGACCTGATGTTCTGCTGCTCTGACGGGTTTCCAGCAGTGTGACAGTCCTGTATGTTTGAAAGGGCTGAGAAGGAAGAGCATGAGAGGAACCCATAGCTCTAAATCGTTCAATCTTTAGAACGTTTTTATGTCCCTCCTCCAGAACTCAATGCACGGTTCCTCTCACTTTTAATGGACACGGATGTAATCTGAGCGCTCTTTAAACAGCTGCCACTCAAAGTGGACTTTAGGTTCTTTAGGCCCGTTAGGCCATCAGAGGATGCAGACAAAGGGACGTGTTGTCTCTGCACAGCAGACCACCAGCAGAACGACTAACTCCACTTGTTCTCTTCTGGTTTTAATGTTCTGCAAGAAATGGGCTGAACGGAGGCAGATTGGACTCTACCAGCCCACCAGCTACCTCTCACTTTCCTTCTGTCTCCTTACTGCTGGTGCTGCCAAACCACTGTCTCTATCACTGTCTGTCTCTCCTCCAGCTTAAACCACTTAGTGGTAGAGAATCTCGAACACACACGCTGGCTCCGTCTCTGGGGTCAGACGTGCAGCAGAAGGTCACGATCCTCGTTCTCTTCTCTGGAAACATTTATTTCTCTCAGAAAACATCAGATTCAGCTTCTTTAAGCTGACTGAGCTTGGCCTTTTAGTCGTAGAAATCTCATTTCAGCCCAAAGCTTCAGCTTATCAGCATAAACAAGCCCATGTGCTGCTGTGGGGCCCATTCTGGGCCTCAGCCTCCAAGTGAGGAAACATTAACCCAGATCAAGGGAGCGATTTAATCTCTTCCAAAACAACGCAGAACCGAGGACATAATCACATTATTTTGTCAGGACAGCATTTCAACACCAGTGTCTCTCTTTTCTCTTTCATTTAGTTTGGTTGATTAACAAACACAACAAAACAAAGAGAAAATGTTGACCGCACCGGGTTTGGATCTGTTTTCTCCCATCCAGAACAGAATTCTACAGTAATAGATCAGAGTCAGAGCCACACTGAGGAATTTCTGCATGTTGTCTCCTGTTTTTTGCAGCGTTGAGTCCGTCAATGACGGACTTTTCCACACCATGGAGCTGCTGATCCAGAACCACTCACTGAGTCTGGTGGTGGATAACGGAGCCCCAAAGAGCCTGGGCAAGCTGGCACGCCAGCCTTCAGTTGACCACAACACCCACCTCTACATTGGGGGTATGCACACACACACACACACACACACACACACGTTTTTTGTGGCCACATGTTCTGTATGCAGATGTTAACATTTGCCTGCCCACTGCGGCCTTTATGTGGTTCTGATCGCTTGTTTTCCATGGATGGCTACACATGCATATACGCACCAGCCACATGCAGATCACAGCTCTCCCTGGATCCCTGCAGGGGGCAGCGCTGAGGAAGTGGAATCTGGTTCCGTTTGACTCCAAGAAGGAGCAAGACGTGTTTTTAGTGCTTTTGGTTTTTGCAACAGAGAAACAATAAGAACTGTGGTGCTCTGTCACTACTTTAGCGTTTTATTGTTTGGTCCTAACATGGCAGCGTTCTCATCCCTGTTGTTCCTGTTCCAAGGTGTCCCCTCCCAGGTGGTGGCCTCAGGTCTACGTCCGGGCCCTGAGCGCTCTCCTCAGGCTTTTGATGGCTGCATCCACAATGTACGGATCAATGGAGAGACTCAGGACCTGAGTTTCAGATCCACAGGAGGACCGATACATGGGATGGAAGGCAAGGTCAGAACATGCAGAGCTCCTTTATATAAAACACTGTACTGATGTTGCAGATTAAACATTCAGATAAAAGGTCAAAAAGGCCAGAGGTCCCGTAACCTGCACTGGACTCTACATGAAAAACCATTAACCATCATTATGAACATATTTATTATTTTTCCATGTTTGTAACTTAGTTATCAGGGCAGACTTACCAACCTGAGTGTCACCTGAATGAGAGTTCAACACTGCAGCAGCTGCAGAATCAACATTTGGACCTTTGCTAACAGAACATCATCCTCCTCGTTTTTCCAGGGTGAAGCCATTCTGGTAGGATGTCACTCCTGCAGTGTGTGTCCGCAAGGCGCCTGCAGAGAGGGAGGGGAGACCGGGGTCACATGTAACTGCCCTCCAGGACGGATGGGGCCCCTGTGTGATGAAACAACAGCCAGTAACCCCTGTCAGAAAAACAGGTGAGCCGGGACAAGGAATGTTGGTCCAAAGATGTTTAACGCCTGAACTTTTCCACATTTACTCACATTCCAACCAACAACTGTAGAGTTTTTATCAGGATTTTACAAACAAAAACCACCAGAATCTGCCTGCAGGTCCATCTGCAGGTCTTCTGAGCTTTGTCTCCACCAGATTTAGATCTGAACTTTGACTAGGCCATTCTAAGACATGAACATGCTTTGTTCTAAACCATTCATTGTGTCTCTGGCTGCATGTTCAGGGTGGTTGTCTTCCTGGAAGGTGAACCTCCAGTCTTCTCTTCCAGGATTGTCCTAGATTTAGCTCCACTCATCCTCTCATCTACTCTCACCAGCTTCCCTGTCGGTGCTGAATAAAAGCATCCCACAGCATAATGCTGCCACCACCATGTTTCACCTTAGAGATGGTTATGTGTGGCGTTGATTTTGCTCCACACATAGAACCTGATCTTCTAAAAGGTCTGCGTGTATAAGAACACGTTCAACCTGGGTTTCAGTCGAATTGAGCGGAACAGCGGGTGTGAACTTTTTTTGCGTGTTTTAGGAAAATCCAGAACATATGATAATGACCCAAACACGCAGATTGATGGAGGGAGGATATGTCAATCAAATTGCTAACCACCTCCAACACGATTTATCAAACCTGAAACAGATTGATGGTGCGTTTATTTGTAGCACTTTGAGGAACTTCTATACATTTAATTTATTATTATTATTACCTCCAACTCCATGGCTTCGAACTTCATCTTCCTTTTATGACTTCCTGCTCTCCGCCACTCTCCATGGAAACGGCCGGTAGCATTTGAACAGCGTGGTCCAAACCGCTTTGGTGCGAATGCCTGCTGTTACGGGCCTGCGGTCTCACACACCTCTGCTGCTCTGAGATCTTCCCACTCTGATGAACACCAGGACTCCATGATCACCTTCCACATCCCAGTTTCTGTGCTCCTTATTTGGAATCTTTGAAGATCAGGTTTATAGTGTTTTGGTTTCAGGCCAAAAAGCCAGCTTTGGTCTCCTCTGATCAGAGTAGCTTCTCCTACAAACATGACTTCTTCTGGCCTTCTTTCAACAGTGACTTCCTTCTTGCTTCTCCTCCATAAAGACCAGATTTGTGGAAAACTCAACTAATAGTCTAATCTCTGCAGCTCCTCCAGAGTTACCATGGCCTGCTTGGCTGCTTCTTTAGTTAATCCTCTCCAGTCAGTCTAGATGGACATCCATGTCTCCATCCTGTCTCCATGTTCAGATGATGGATTGATCAGAGCTCTGGGAGATGTTCAAATCTTGGATATTGCTGTAGAACCTAACCCTGCTTTCAACTGAACCAGAACTTTCTCCCGACCTGCCTGCTGTGTTCCTGTTTTCCTTGGTCTCCATGATGCTGGTTGTTCTCTGATGTTCTCTGAAGAACCTCTGAGGCCAGAAACAGAACATCTGCAGTTGGACTCAAGTTCAGTTTCACACAGCTAGATTAACAATTAGGAGACTTTAGGAAAACTGGACATCCTGGGTTTTATTTAGGGGCATCAGATTAAAATCCACATTTTTCAGATTTTTATTAGTAACAAAGTTTAAAACACTTACATGTTGGAATGTGACCCAATGTCGAAAAATGCAAAGGGGTCTGAAAACCCAATAAAAGTGTTTCCACAATATTTCTGTCTTTAAAAAACTATTAGAAACATTTCAGCACCGTCTGATCCTCCTCTCTGTTCCTCCTCCTCCTCCAGGTGTGTCCATGGCACATGTGTTGCAAAGGGTCAGTCTTACAGTTGTCAGTGTAATGAAGGCTACCAGGGTCAGTACTGTGACCGACCGACCTGCAGCTGGTGCGGTCGGGGTGAATGTCGAATGTCAGAACCAGGAGAGCTGGTCTGTCACTGTCAGCCGGGCTTCACTGGACCCACCTGTGACACAGGTAAGACCAAAGACATGCAGCTAAAGAAAGAAGCCTTACAGAGAATGTAAATCTCCCAACTTGAAGCTGAAGGGTCTGAATCTTCATCCATGCAGAGCTCAGATGCAAGGGAGAAATGTTGAGGGAGCAGCTGAAGCGCCACCAAGCCATGAGAACGTGCACATCCACCAGCAAGATTCCCCGCATGAACTGTCCGAGATCCTGCCAGGCATCGGCGCCCCCTGGTGTTTGCTGCGGGGTCACAAAGACCAGGAGAAGAAAGGTGGTTTTCCGCTGCACCGACGGCACCTCGTACTCCGAGGAGATGGAGACGGCTCTGGAATGCGGCTGCTCCAAATGCCCGCTGTAACGGGCCGGCGGCTCACTCCTTCGCTCTGCAACACACACCTCTGCCACTCTGTGAATTGACACCGAAGCTGTCGCTCTGAGATCTTCCCACACTGATGAACACGAGCTCTACATGATTACCTTCCACATCCCAGCTGACTGCTGAACAGAAAGGACAAAGAGAGAAAATATATTGTAAAATATATGTGAGAAACATAGAACTTATTTTTATTATGGATTTTTCTAAGATGATAAAAGGACTCATAAGTTGTGTTACATATGTATGTTACATAGTATAAAATATATTTTCTACAATCCAACCAACTAGATTAACATTCTTTAAAATATCTGAAATGAAATGTTTGTGTGAATCTTTATAAATACTTACTTTAACCAAATGAATTCGATATATTCAGTGTATCTGCATGATGTTAATGTGAGTGTGGCTGTGGACACTGAGTGGGAGTGGGATGAAGGAAGCTCTGTTCGCTGAGAACCAGGAGAAGGTGGCGTTCTCCTTTACTGTGGAGGCTGTCGGGAAGCTTCTTCACTCTGTGATGGACGTCATCCTCATGTAGAGTACTGCAGAGATGGGCTTGTGGTTCTGTATCCTGCTGCCCTTTAAGGCTGGATTGGGTCCACTAGGATCTACAGAGAACGTCACAGGAACCAGTCTCTCCTCCAACCAAATGTGGCAGTCTGGTAACACCTGCAGGACTCAAAACAGCAGCTTTGGTTTTTAAGACCGAAACATCTGACAAAATATCAGTAAAAGGTTCGTTTATTTCATTAATTCAGTTTAAAAACTGAAACTCGTTTAGATCTGTCCTTCATACACAGTCAAAGTATTTCTGATGATTTTGGCTTCCAGCTAATGAAGAAATTCTGAAAAATACATCAGATTAAAATGGGTTTTAATCCAGAAATCGTTGCCTGCCTGTACTGTTCAGGATCTGCATCCAATACTTGGCTGGGGCTCATTTTGGAGATGACGCCTCCCCAAAGCATCACTGACTGTGGAAACTTCACAGTAGACTTATCTCAACTCAGTTCACACCTTGTGAATCTCCCCAAAACTCTTCAGTAGGTGTTATTTTACAGTTCTCTCAAGGTCTGATTTCTACTGCAGTTTTTCCTTCCACTCAACTTTCTATTAATATGCTTCAGTACAGAACTCTGTTCTCTTCTTTAGCAGTGACTTTCTGTGGCTTCGTCATTATTTGTCACTGATACCTTCATTACTGAAGGTATCAGTGACGCCTGAAATGTTTCACTCTGTGGATTGAATCTACATCATATTTGACTTTGTGGAGGCTTAGTAAAATAATGATGTTGTTGTTGATATTCAAATGTATCGAGATGTAAATCAGCAGCTAAAATTCCGAAATTCCTGTTCAGTGATGAAGAGACCCTGAAGAATCAGTAAATTCAACAGCTGCTGATGTAACCAACCAGAGGAGTTCATTTTACTGCAGGTGTGTAAAACAGGTACTGCAGCAGGAGTTTCATGAGGGTCACCTCCACATCGGTGCTGCAGGCCACAGTGTGTGTGGCTGCAGGGGTCTAAACAGTAAACAGCATTTTCAGCCATTTGCCCTCTCAGCTGCTGCTCTCCACCATCAGCAGGTCAGGGAGCAGAACTTTCTGCAGGTAGATAAGAAGATAAAAACGAAGTCATTTTCTGTGCGTTTCTGAAAAACAGATTTTTACTGCAAGAGTAACTTAGAGTGATGTTTGCAGAGGAGGTGGCTCCTCCTCCCTCTGTGAATACAGTTGAGGTTCTACTGTGGCCTTCTACCCAAAGGAAATAAAGCTGGGAGAATGAGTCTTCTCTCAGAAGCAGCCTTAATGACGCCCGAGGACATTAATCGGCATTTGATGAATGTGAAACTGCTTCTATTAATGTGTTTTCAGTGCAGTGTTCTCCTGGATCATAGCAAAAGTCCAGAGTCTCATCTTGGTCCTCCATGTGTTATCTCTCTGCCCTCCGCTGCCTCAAACCAAGTGCCTTCAGACAGTAGCATAAATAGCTTCCTGGATGAGTTCCTCCTTCTGGCTCCAGTTCTAAGCTGGTCCAGATGCCACAGAGTAATGAAAATGACTGTAAAGTGGACGTGTCCATCTTCAGTCCTGCGTGGTTCAGATGTGTCCCTGAGGCCTAATGAACCACAGTTTCAATCAGGTGTGTTGGACAAGGGACGAATCTAAGACATGCAGGACAGAGGACGTTGAGGAGTGAGGATGGACACTACTTTGCAGCGTTTATCCACTGCCCACTCTGTGCCCCCCACCCCACCCTGAGTGTTGATGTCACCCTGGGTGGATAGCCATATTTCCCATATGACCCCCTACTGCCACCAGGTTGCAGTATTTGACCAAAGCCTAGGAGCTCCAGCCATGATTCATTTACCTCCAACACAACAGGACAGCAGCTCCGTATGGAAACCTTTAACTAACACAAGGCGGCCATATTGGAACTACAATCATGTTTCTTTCCTACATCACTTTATTTACAGCAGAAACTTCTTCCAACCTTCAGCACCTCTACACATCTATTATTGAAGGTCTGCAACAAACCTTTAATGACCTCCATCCAACTATTAATCACCCTCTCATCACTTCTTCTCCTCCTCTGTTATTGCAGCGCCCCCCTGTGGCCCTGCTGCTCCTTTCCTGTCTGATAATACTGGTTCATTTTGAACAGAATAATAAACCTCAGCTACTTGTTATTGACAGTAACTTAAATGAACTGTATTCACTCGCTTGTATAGACCACAGATTAATAATTCGTAATTATGTGACTATAACTGATGGTTTTGTTGAATGTTAAAATTAAACTTCTACTGGAACCACAACGTTCTTCAGTGTCTGACGTGCTGAGATCAACATCAAGTGTCTGGATTTATGGAGAAATGTATTTGTGTGAGCAGTCTATTTATTATTGGACCAGGAAGCCACGGTGGAGCGGCTGGTAGAACGGGTTCCTTGCAGCAAGGTCATGGGTTTGACTTTCTGCATGGTGTTTGCCCATACATGCGTGGGTTCTCCCTAGGTGCTCTGATTCCTCCCACAGTCCAAATGTTAGGTTAACTGGTCTCTAAATTGTCCTCTCGGCCCAATGACCACTGGCGATAGGCACCACTCCCCCCTCGACCCAACAACGACAAGCATGGATGGATGGAAGTATTTGGCTCGTTAATACCTGGATAATTGTTTTTTCTGGTTCTGCAGAACTCTTCAGATTTGACATGACTTGTTTAATCACAGGGAATAAAATCTGAATGAAGGGAAATGTTTTAGGATCTTTGTAGCAGGAACCAGATTTGACTTTTCTTCTCCAAGGATCCTCTGATCGTTCAGAGGGTCAGCAAGGTTTTATCATGTAGATCAGGGTTTCTCCACCCTGATACTCAGGACCTTCTGTCCTGAGTATCAGGGTGGAGAAACCTTCTGTCCTGAGTATCAGGGTGGAGAAACCTTCTGTCCTGAGTATCAGGGTGGAGAAACCTTCTGTCCTGAGTATCAGGGTGGAGAAACCTTCTGTCCTGCATGCTTTAGGTCTTCCCCTGCTGCTGCCCACCAGACTTAATGCTGATGAGCAGGTTTCTGCAGCACTGGATGGCAGCTGAGGAGATTGTCATGAATTTCATGCTAATGTTTCACACTGTTGTATCGTCCTGTTTATATGAAGCCTTCTGCAGCTGTAACAGATTCTTCCTTATTAGACAAAATATGAGATAATGAAGGTTAACCAGTTTGTCTCATTCAAAATGTTTTTGATTATGTTCTGCTGTAACCTTCTCCCCAAAGTAAATAAAGCTGAGAGACATTTCTCTCAGAAGCAGCCTTAATGAGGCCCTACGACATTAATCAGCATAATGATGACCTGTGAAGGTCTCTGATGTCACAGGAAGTACAGTAGCTGATTGGTTAACCACTGATTTTGGATCATCCAGGCTCAGCAACAGGCAGGATTTGAACCACACCCTACATTGCTGGAGACAGAACAAACCCACCCTTCACACTTTCACCTGTTCTCATTGCTCAATTATATATATATATTTTTTTTTTAATCTGGACACTTTAATGGTCCCAAAACCCAGAATCTTCTGAACCTTCTCCATCCTCGGTGCTGCCCAGGCAGATACTCTAACTACAAATCTTTGGACTCTTTACTTTTTCATGTTTAACTTTAAAAGCTCGTAATATCAGAGCCGTTGACATTCTCTGATATCAGAACAGTTTGAGATATTCAGTCCAACAATATAATTATTTAAACCTTTTTTTCCAGTTCTGATTGTCAACGATTTTTAGAATTTCAAACTTTAGCACCATGGTTTCACAAGGTTCACTCTAGGAATCAAACCCACAGCCTCAGCCTCAGGTTGAAGATTCTTCCAGACTGGATCCGGACTTGGAGAAAAGCGAGTCATTAATGAAGAATCGATGGTGTTCTGTTTATTGATGTGGTTCAGTTTACAGCAGTTAGAAAATATTATCAGTACCACAACAGCAATTGAGGAAAACACAGTGAGCAGAACTCCTGCAGTAGATCGATGTCCAGGTAAACCTGGCAGAACGAGAGGAGAACGCCAACAGCCGAGAACCCGATCAGAACCCAGAGAACCTGAGCGCTGAAGTAGAGTGGAGCCAGACTGAAAGAGACCAGAGATCAGACAAGAATCTCAGAGAAGGATGATAACTGCAGACCATTTATGGATCTTCTGTACATGAGAAACTATTAAACCATCAGGATTCTGCTCCAAACATACAGAACCCAAAGCTTGGAATAATTTAGAGGTTTTACAGAAGAACTTTGTGGAAAAATAAAACTTATCAAAGATCCAACTGGAAAACAAATGTTACTGCTGGATTGTTAGTTTATTTGCTAAATATTCTTATCTTGTGTCCTATAATAAAAAGGCTCTGCTGTCGTCGCTCCTACCGTCCCTCTGCAGACTCCGTGTAACCCCAGAAATAACGCAGACGTCCATATAAATACAGCAAACCACAGACGCTGGACAGCCCTGCAACACACACACACTTTTACAGTCATCTGTGTCCGATGAGTGTACCCATGCTCGTGTTCGCTGTGGGCTCACCTTGGCTGAAGAAGACTCCAGATGTCCACATTACAGTGATGAAGATGGGGAAGTACTCTGAGCAGTTTGCTCTGCAGCACAAAAGACAATCAGATCGCAGCAATGATAATAAACCACCGCCAGGAGGCGCCACTGAGACTTTAACGTCTAACAGAGAACAGCTTCAACACAACTTTGTGCAGAGACCCTGGGTAAGAAACCAGAGGCAGAATAAAATCACCATGTTCTGATTCAGAGCAGTTCGTCCTGCTGGTCCATTCATTTCTGATGCTAACTAATGACCATTACTGGTTTCTAATCGCTCCTGGTTAATTAATTTAATTTAAAGCTAGCTGTGGTTATAGGTGGAGGCCAGCAGGTGTCCCTGTTGCTGCTTGTGCAGTTGAGTTCGGTTTTATCAGATTAACTGCGTTTCATTTTAGTTTTTTTACATTTTACTGATTGCAGAAGAACTAGTCCATACATTTGTTACTTCAAGGCTGGACTATTGTAATTCTTTACTATCAGGATGTCCACAAAATGCAGTTAAAAGCTTTCAGCTGATTCAAAATGCTGCAGCAAGAGTTCTGATGAAAATTAAAAAGAGAGATCATATTTCTCCTCGTCTACTTTTAAAGCTAGGCTTAAAACTTTCATTTACTTTTGCTTTTAAATGATATTTTTTTAGCACTCGAGGCCTTTATTTATTTATTTATTTTTTTTGACAGTAGGCAGACAGGAAAGAGGGGCAGAGAGAGAGGGGCAAACAGTCAGCAGAGGTCACCGGGTCCGGGACTCAAACCTGGGTTGGCCGCATTAAGGACTATAGCCTCCATATATGATCACGCACTCAACCCCTACTCCACCAGCGTAGGGGTTGAGCCCTAAAACATTCCTTTTTGATAAAGCTTATAGTTGGAGTGGCTAAGGTTATCCTGAGCCATCTCTCTATGCTGCTATAGGCTTAGACTGCTGGAGGACAAAATGACCACTTTCACTCACTCTGCTACTTTCTCCTACTACTCTCCAATGTTGCAATGTCTGCAGTTAGTGCTGACATTAAGACTATGTTCTACCTCAGTTTTCTTCTCTCCATAGACGATACAGCTGGCCCAGTGTTTTTGTGTTTAACCATATCTCCATCTTGGACAAAGTATCGCTGAAGGATTTTAGTGGACCCAATCAGAACCAGCTTTTCTTGTTTTCTGCTTGCAGCACATTCTCATTAGCTCTTACAGATTATAGTATGCAACAATTTCTTACTATTTTAACATTTGTATCATTTTACTGACAAATTATTTCTTATTTTATGCATTTCAGGATCCTCCACCAAAACCGAACAGTTTAACCATCTTGGACCAACACATGACCTGGGAGGAGGGTGGAGCAGAACCATCAGTCTGATCCGTAGGTACAGTGGATAAAACCAGTCAGACCTCTGTTTAAATGTTGGATGTGACCATAATAAATAGTTTTTTCCACCTTGAATGTGACCTCTGACCTTTACAACTCAACTGAAAATAAAAGTGAAACCTCTCAGCAACCCTGTTCTGGTCGGCTGTTCCTCCCATCTTCTGAGTGTCATCTAACAGCTACAGTTCTGGTCTGCAGAAAGATTCCCAACAATCACTGTCTGATGGTAGCAGTCAGAAGGGGGTTAAAAATAATGTCCAAGGTATTAGATACACCATGGATCACAGTGAAGACAGTTATCAAGTGGAGAAAATATGAAAACAGTGATAATACCAAGATCTACTGAGGGAGGCTGCTAAGGACCTACAGCAATGTTAAAAGATCTGCAGGACTTTCAGAGAGGTTCTGGTGTCTTAAAACATGATAACAATGTCCCATATTCTTCATATGTCTAGGTTCTGTTGGTATGTGTCTGTCTGAGCTTTTTAGGACACCTCTGAAGCACTACAGAACTTTCAGAAATCTATCTGCCTGTCTTTGACCAGAAGACAAAGTTTGATACCTGGAATGGTGTTGAAAAAGCAGGTTTAAATTCCAACGATTCACTGAAACACACAAAGACACAAGGAGGGACTGACTGAGCTCTGAAGATCCGCTCGAATCCTGCCGGCCCGCTGGTGGTGGGTGGGGAGACCTTGTACTTCCTCCTGGCATAAATTACCTGAAGGGAAAAATAAGCTGCATACAAACACACACTATCAGCATCATCATCGTGCTGATTTACATACGGTGGATTTTTTCCAGGTGAATGTGCTGAGATCAATCATAATGCTCCATATCTGTGTTCCCACCGAACCAAATATACCTGTAGGAACCTCCTCTGTGAGCAGTTTGACGTTCTACAGAACAAAGTTCCCTCTGTCAACACTGAATGCAAAACAGTTTCATAAAAGCAAACCAAAAGCTTCAAAGTTTAAATATTTATAGGCCACCTTTGACTGTAGGGAAGGTTTCTTAGATTTCCAGTCCATGGAATATTTTCTCAATTTAACAAACCAGTTTCTACAAAAAGTAGCAGGAGAAATATAGAGCTAATATTTGCATCAGGATGCAGACTTTTGTCTGAACTTTATAAAACTAAAACCTGGATGCAAGAAATGAACAAACCCGAACCTAAACAGGACACAGTTTACATCCCAGACCTGCAGAGTTCCCTGGATCTCCACCACCACCCTTACCTTGCTCCAGAACTCCCAGCACAGTCACAGCTCCAAGTCCTACTGCCTTATCCAACATGTCTGCAGGACAACAGGTGAGACTGATACATCTGAACTGTGGAGACAGGATGAGAGCAGCCAGGAAGCTGTGATACACAGGTAGAGTACACCTGCAGGAGGAGGAGCCAAAAGCACTTACTTGAGGAGGAGCTAAAACACACCTGCCATCAGGTGTCAGTTAGCTGGTGAAACTCAGCTGAGCAAAACTGGAATAAAATCAGAATCTGATTCCGACATTCACTTATCCCACAGGTGACAGAATGAGTCCGACATTTAAAGTTCTCTCGTTAAGGAATGTGGTTTTCCATCATCTTAGTGACTCTGGAAAAGGTTGGTCCTGAAGGCACCAGCTGCTACCATCACAAGAGGACATGATACCAGCCCATACCATGATACTGCCTCCTACCATCGCAGAGCATGGCTGCAGGGACCGGTGTTTCAACGAACATCTGGAGAACTGCTCCGTCTGACTACAGTCCATGTTCCCAGATGCCTCTCATGATGTCCAGAGAAGTGGACACCATGAAGCTTATTTTATACACAGTGACTGTTTCTAATGAACTTTTATTCATTGGAGTTGCAACTTTATTCTCAATCAACATTTATGGTCCAAACGTCAAGAAGCTCGGTTAAGGAATGCTTCGTAGAACCTACAGTTGAGTCACTGAAATGCTCTAAAGTGTCTGGATGTGGATCCTCAACCGTCCATCATTCTGAACATTTAACCTGCACAGCAGATCTGCTGAATAGTGCGACTATAAAGGCTTCTGGACGTTTTCCCTCCCATAAACTCTAATGTCAAAACCTCTGAAACCTTCAGTTCAACTTTCAGAGACTGGAGAGTGGTCCTATTTGGCTTGTTTGAGCTCAGGTCTCTCAGGAAACAAGTCCAGCAGAGAAGACCAGCCATCTCTCTAGCCAGCTCCTCCTAGATGATTCCAAGGGGGCTCCTAAGCTACAGGAATATATGGAGTTTAGAGTGCCAGGAAAACTTCCAGCAGCATTTCTCAAAGCTCCTTACCTCGTCTCTAAAGCAGATCCTGACCACCCTACAGAGGAGAAGCATTTCTTTTAGCCAAATCTATATAACATGTCCTCTCAAAGACACTTTAACTCCTCCGGCCTGGAGAGACCTTCATGAAGACCAGAAGAAATAGGTCATCTTGTCAGAAATGAGGGCGATGCCTCAAACATGGCATCATTTTAAATCCCTAAAACTTTGTCTGCTTTTTTCCAACACCAGAGCTGCATTCAACAGAAACATTCATCCTTTCTTAAACGGGACTGAACATCCTGCTGCTTCTCCTGGAAACAGATTCTGACCCAAACCAATCCCACCCACCCAGTAGATTTTCATCCTCCTGATGTTTTATGACTTTGTGACCATAGGTCTACAGCAGGAGATCCAGGGCGGAGGAGGATGTTGCTTCCTGACAAAATCAAACCACACAATGGATTTGTTTCTAAAGAACTATATTTACATAATACTCTTGTTTTACAGAGAACCATATCAAAAGTATAAAATACTTACAAAATTCAGCTGCAATATATAAAAATAACTTCTATCTTCTCCAGATCATTAGGAAAGGTTTACATAACAAAAATATATTTATAGACATTTACACAGAGCCCGTTCACAACAGGCCCAGAGAAGCCAGCGGGCCCAAACTCTGCAACCAGAGTAGAAACCGTCACAAATCAAATGTACAAGTCATCTGCAGAAACTCGGAACATGGAAGGAGACAGAAACGGTACATTAGATAATCCGACGCCGCCTTAAACCCAGGAGGCTCTCTGAGTCCGAGGTTAGAAACCACTGGAACAGAAAAGAAACATCACAACGTTTTTAAATGGGAAATTGACCTTCTACTGAGCCTCCAACAGTTCCAGCCAAGTTTAACTTTGTAAGATTAAACTATTTTCACTTTCCTTTTCAGTCTATACCTGCTGCAGATTAACTGCAACTAGACACAAAAGTGACCGTTTTTAGATGAACAGTTTCAGGTGAAAACTGCCCTCCTCTGCAGGAGTAAAATAAAAACGGGCTGAACAACCAGCAGCTGAAGTTCTATTTTAGTCCCCGAAGCTGAAACCTTCTGAAGACCAACATGCAGCCCAGCAGAGCAGATGTCAGGGCTTTAGGCCACACCATCTGAAAGGGAGCGTTGCAGCAGGTTTCTTCGCCTGCAGAGCGCACAAAGATCTTAACATTCATTTTTAACGTGCACATTAATGCAGTGGTTGCGGGCGCATTTTTAAAGACAGAATGAGGCAGAAACAAGCTGCAGGCGACAAACTAAAAATATCCAAGCAGGAAAAGCTACTTTGCATAAACAGAAGAAACTCTTGTTGAAGATGTTAGTATTTGTGTTGTGTTTCCATAAATTTCCATAACGTATGAAAATGAACCTTCTGACATAATGGACCGAGGAACATCAAGGCTGCTGCAGGTTTCCTGAATGTCAGAGAGGAGCTGCCGGCCTCCAGGTGGCGCCGTTGGGGCGAGTACAGTGGTTCAGTAGTAGTCTCGATCTTTAAACACTGCAGGTTGCAGCCTGACATTTTAATCTGATTTACACTCCTGGTAGAGCAGAGCTAAACAAGATCAACATCCAGAAAATACCAACTTCACTGTTTTTTTCTCTCAGCTTCGTGGCACAAAAACTACAACAGGGAATCATTTTGGGGCATTTTCTGGGACCAGGGAGGTGATCCAACTGTCTCAGAGGGTTTCTATAGCTTTAATCCTCTGATATAAACCAGATCTGTCACTGATTATGGGATGGGGGGTGTCTCCATCACAACTGGTAGATTCAACACATCTGGTTGGGAGTCAATGAAACTAATGGGGCGTTTGGTGCAATAAAAGCCTAAAATATAAACCTACGGCTGGGTCTTAGATGTTTTAGTCAATGATTATGTGATGTCTCTGGCTTTCATAGAAAAACTGAAGTAAACTAACCCAGTAAAGGTGAAAATGACTTTTCCCAACATTCCCGATGATTTCGACTCAGGAAAACTTTAATGTAAGAAACAAAAACCAATAATTACTTCACCCAGTAACAGATCAAGTAAATTCGATGAAGCTCAGTCCCCCTGCTGAGGATGTTTAACCACAAGCTGACGTCTGACTGGTCACCAATCAGCAAGCAGAACCAACATCATTGATATCAGAACGCCTAGAACCAACAGATTAAATCCGTTGGTGTCATTCTTTTATTGCTCCGATCACAACAAATGTTGCATCAACTCTGATTCAAATGTCAACATCTGCTTTCTGACAGAAGGGGGCGTGGCTTTTTGCAGGACCAGGAAGTGAAGTAACATGAAACCCAACTTTTAATGCCATTTTTTAAAAACTGTCTAAAATAAAAACGGATCAGTTTGTCCAGTCGTGAGTCTTTTGGGTTTAACTTGGAGTTACATGAGGATGATGATGGCGGTTCTGATCCGATCTTGTTCTACCAGGAGGGCCGTTTCACTGTAAATCAGATGTTGCTTTAAACGGAGTCTTATCATTCAACACGTCAGATATCAGGTGGTATCAGCTGATACGGGGTCAGCGTGCGGTGAACCGTCTATCAGCCTGTAAACAAACTGTCGCACGCTTCCTATCTGAACCTTCCTACACATCGGATCAGAACCTTTTTAACTTGGGCGGTTTGTGTCTTACGGGTGGCTGGCGAGCAGCTCGTCCAGGTCAGCCATCCACTCCTGCGTGCTCTGACCCTTCAGCAGCGAGTCAACCAGGTCACTTTCTGCGGCGAAGCTCCCCGCTGCCGCGTTGTATCCGAATGACACCTGCTGCTGCTGGCTGGCAGTCCTGCTCACCTGGTAACCTTGGTTACACTGCATCGCCTGGCGACCATTGCCCTGCGGCTGTCCGAATGCTGCCAGGTCGGGGAGGACGGCCTGGCTCTGACCGGCTGGCTGCTGCTGAGTCTGCTGCTGGCCCAGGTTTTGAGCAGCTGGCGGCGCCCTCTGCTGGGCAGCCATGTTCGTCTGCATCATCTGCTGTGCGGCGTTCAGACCAGTCATTGGACGTCCACCGGAGCTAGCACCAAAGGAGGCGGCGCCAGCAGCCATCTTGGGGATGTGAGGCTGCTGGATGTGGAAGGCATTGTTGTTGAAAGCGTTGGAGTGCAGGCCAGCGTTACTGGAGGGCTGCTGCTGCCAGGTGTTGCCCTGCCCACCCTGCATGGATCCACCCATCCTGCCCCCCATGCTGCCCTGCATGGTGTTTGGCATGCGGGTGGCGGCCAGTTGCTGCTGCTGCTTCAACATGGCGGCGTTGGGCTGCTGCTTCAGGAGCTGCTGCTGCTGCTGCAGTTGTCTGTAAGGGGTGGTCATGGGGCCCAGGGGCTGGCGCTGCAGGCTGGCCTGCTGGTTGGGGTGCAGGTTCATGTTGTTGTAGAGAGTGTCCACACTGGCCCCGCCCCCACATGATGGCATACTGATGTCAGGCTGACTCACTGTAGTGGGTGGGGCAACACCACCTCCCGGCCCCCCTCCCTGACCCATGTTCATTCCCATCATGCTTTGGTTCTGAGGGAACATGCGGGATCCTGGGGCGGGGCCTCCCATGGAGCCGATGTTGCTCATTGGCTGAGAAGAAGCTGAGAAAAGCACAAATAATCAAGTTAAAACTTAGTTTTATGTATTCTGATGTCCACATTCTGTAAAAACATTTTTATTTAATTAAAAAGAAACTCTAAAATGTCCTGGTTCTGAGATCCAGGTGCTGGAATACCCAATCAGACCACAGCAGGCTGTCTGATCCAGTCCAGGTCCAGATCTGGGAACTGTAGCTCAGAAACTCAAGGGTTTTCCTAAATGAGGAATGGACTCTTGTTGGACACCACATGGCAGCTAATGAGGCTTAGCAAGCAGCCAATCAGAAGCTCAGGATGTCAGACAGATTCTGAAACTACCGGATCAGCACCTATGGGATCACTGGGAATGACTAAACAGAAATCTGAAGGAATGAATTGAGAAAACCTATTTTTTACCCGACCTATTAGTGAGCTGGAGCATAGGAACCGGTTTACACCGGACAATATGGATCAGAAACCTGACACCATGTTGGAATTTTAATTTGGGTTGGACCCGCTATTTTTTAAGTTCTGCTTCAAAGGATAATGTGATCAATATAAACCCACCGAGGATGAGAAACTGCATGAGAACACAGAGCAGATAAATGTTCTGATATTTGTTGCTTGTTTTTCATGACAGATGGAGGCTGGTTGGAGATGTTCCACCAGAATCCAGTGAGCCTCAACAGTTGCTTTCATTTCCCAGTCAAATCAGTGGTAAGCACCACTTCCAAAACTACATTTGTTCTGAACAGGAACAAACTGAACAGTTGGTGGTCTTATTACATTCGGACGTTGTCGTTTGGTACTTTCAACTTTTCTTTAAATGAAATGGCCAACAGGTATTATTAGGGACTGATTTAGGTCAATCTTTAACTAACATTTGGAGGATTTTAAAGTTAAAAGTTGAGGAAATGAATAAATAAAAGACCAGACAACCAGAAAGGTTCTGTCTGAGAAGACTGGAGGCATAGAACCCTGCAACAGCTTCCTCATCTATCAACAACAGGAGACCAGCTGATTGGAGGCTCTGCTGGAGCTTTTTCATTCCTGTTCTTTCCATTTTGAACATCAAAGTTCTGGTTCATGTCATAACCAGAACCAGAACCCATTTTGAAACACTGAGAAGGAACTCTAACTTAGCAGGAAAGCAGCAGGAAGAACCTGGATTCTCTGCTTCACTCATTTTATCCCCCCAGCAGATGCCTCCATCCTCCAGTAAAAACTTAGTTGAAGAACTTTTATGAACACCGTCTGGTGGACCTTCAAGTTGCTGTTTACAGAACCATACGGAAACGGACACTAAATTCTACCATGCGAACAGCATAATGATGGATGCCGTTTAAGAACCGCATCTATAAATCAGAATGAGAAGGAAACATGACCGAACTGTGATGTGTGTGAATCTTCTCACTTGTAAACTGTCCGACTGACTGCTGAGGGAAAGGGTTCTGATTTGCTGCTGGTCCCGTCTGGTCCTGGTACTGTGGGGGAGGTCGGGTCAGATGTCGCTGCAGCTGCTGGTCCTGCTGACGTTGCTTCTCCTGCAGAAACACAGAAACCAATTTGAGGCCATGATTTACTGCTGTGCATCAGTGTCGGGTTTCCTTGGTGAGGTCAAACATCATGAAACCCGGACTATAAACCGTTTAAAGACGAGGTTCGGTTGATGGCCCAGTTTGGACCTGCTAGCTACTGAGCAGATGGAGCATATTTGACCTAGGTCCATTGGCAGTAAGAAACACCCACAACACCATCCCTCCACCACCATGCTTGGCAGTATAAGGGTGCCGTTTTTGGTTTCTTTCTGTCTAATTATGGTCTCGTTGGTCTAGAGGACATTGCTCCAGAAGTCTTGATCTTCATCCAGATGCAGCTTTGCAACCCAAGTCCTGCTGCCATCTTGTTTTTAGAGAATAAAGGCTTTATCCTTCAACCCTTCCTAACAGCCATCCTGGTTCAGTGTCATGACCTTTAACCTGCTAACTAAGGCCTGCAGAGTCTGAGATGGAACTCTTGGTCATTTCTCTGAGCTTCACGCTCCGACCTTGGGCTGATTCTGCTGCGATATCCACTCCTGGGAAGACTAGAAGATATTTTATTTTTTTTAGCATGATTGCAGCTGCAGCTTATACACTCCACCTGCAGCCAGTTCATCCTCAGCTACCATTTTGGATCCATACATCTCTACTGGAACCATACTCTAACTGGGATTTAATATCAACTCAAAGTTTAAATGATTTGATTATTATCTTCACCAATAGTACAGCCAAACTGCTGATCTAGCTCTCATTTCTTTGTGTCTTCCTTCAGTGGGAAACATCTGGACAGTCAGACCTCTGACACGTCCAGCTGCTTCAGAAGGCCACTTCATTTTTCTACTAACAGCTCCACCTGGTGTCTGAGATGAGAACTGTTAGAGGAGGGATCTCGGTATGAATTTAACTTCTTCACTCCACAATGAGCAGCCCCTAAAGATCAGGATCATCCATCTCAGGGAGAGCTCCTGGTTTACAGTTCTAGAGGACAGAAGAGAAGAACTGAGGATCTGCTGTGATCACAGGTGAGTCGTACCTGTTCAGCCAGGAGCTGTCTCTGCATGTACTGCTGCTGCTTCTTCTGCTGTTCCAGGATATGCTGCTGCTGCTGTTGTTTCAGCGCTGCCATCTGGTTGTTCAGGAAGGCAGCGTTACTATGGTTACCTGCCATGGCGTTGGCCCCCTGCGGTGCTGTCATGGGGTTGTTTCCGGGGCCCGAGGGCATGGAGTTAGCAGGGCCCGTGACGTGTGGAGGAGCAGAGAAGTTGTTCTGATCCTGTTTGCAACATAAATGAAACTGATTTTAGATTCATTGAAAGTCTTCAGTTAAAGTTTGTTCAGTTTCAAGGAGGTTTAAACCCGGCGGTGATGGCAAAGTTGCTCGGCTTGGCTCGGGTCGGTTCTTTTTGTTGCCATCCAACATTAAAGTGGTGCGGAGGTTAATCTCTGGTACAGATGCAGATTTCTGCATCGACACAATGTCTGATAGGTCTGAGCTGTTGCAGAACATCAAAATCAGCTACGAGAACAACAACATACATGATTTACGCAGAACCTTAATGAGATTATATAGAACCTTGATAACTTGAAGTGGTGTTTTTATGCTCTGACATTTAACATAAGGTTCTACACACTGGTGACCCAACTTTAACACTAATATACATATATACCACGACACTAACTGTATACAGTGAACTTCTGGGCACTTTTAAAATCCCTGTTTTCCAACCAAACCACCGTGGCTAGAATGAAGGAGGCGATGGTGGATGATTTTCTACAATCATGCACTGATCATACTTTTCTGGTTTTACTGGAGGCCTGACCTGTGGCTTTCAGTTGAGACATTTTTGATTCACAAAAAAAATAAGAATAGTAAAGTCCAAAAAAACCGTTCAAATTATTACTAATTTATGCATGAAAACATCTGTCCCAACCGTTCAGAGATCTGCATCGGCCCCTGCTGAAAACGTTCGTGCTGTCGGTTCATTTGTTTGTAGACCAGAAATAGAGGAAACTGTTTTAAAATCTTGCAATAAAGAGAAAACACTGATTTATTTATGATTTATGAGCCGTTTGGATCTCTTGGCTGCTGATTGATGCATCTCTAATCAAGGTGTTTGTAGTTTTGTCCCAGACTGACGACCCCTGAACTTTTGTCTGGGTGTATTTAAGACTTCAGATCTAAACTTACGATGAATAAATGTAGATCATTTTATGATGTTGCAGAAAGTCTGCATACACAAAGGTAAATATTTCTTACTTGAAGTTAATTTCCATTACATGGATGTAGTTTAAGGCTGTTTTCTTCATTTTAACTTGAATATCTGATCTTTAGTGAACAACACTGAAGACACTCAGGTTAACTGAAAAGATTCTGCTACTGGAAAACATGTTGGGAACAGTTTTACTAATAAACCTAAACCTTTAAAAGAGATGGGATTTATTTAAACAGCTTCAGTGTTTGGAGGGGAAAATGGTTGTTTCCAAACTTTCAGCCCGCCGTTTGGACGGAGTAACTCTAAAAGGAAAACTGCTGGATGAGCCAGGAGATTTTTCCAGTTTATTCCAGAGAAACTGTAGACAGTCCTGTGGGATCCACTAAGTTCAGGTGATAAAATCAGGAAAGATGTGTGAATATTTTTAGTCTCTGCAGATCCTGCTTGTTTCAAACATTTGGCCTGCAGGTGGCGCTACAGGACAGTTGTGAGTAACTGGAGTTTTAAGTGCCTGTGACACGCTTTTCCCACAAATGCAGAAACTGAAAGAAAACACCTCAACATTAAAAGGAATTAGGCAGTAATTGACATATTAGGATTAAAGACAATTGTGACACAAAATAAGAATTTTTTGATGTTAAATTTTGCTAGTACAAAGTTGCCCTGAAATGATGTCACAGGGGGAGTTTCGGGTCATTCATTGTGTGAGCGTCAATAATAAACGGTTCAGGTAGAAGCCAAGTTGCGTTAAAAACAGCGTTAATATGATGAAACGGTGCATTGCTGGTGGTGGCAGCAACACTACGACAGCTACCGTTAGTCTACTTTCCTGAAGGGAAGAGGATCAGAGCTGGAAAACTGAGGAGGAACAGATGGGCTGGTCCCACCAAACACAGCCAGGTGTGATCGGAGGACTTCTCAGCAAACTGCTTCGAACAAGAAACCTTTGAATTCACCAGAGAAATGATGTCAGAGGTCAGGATATCTGCAGATGAAGGAGGACATTGAAGCAGAGACTAAAGCCTCGTTGTTCAGAGCATCTGATGGGGAAAGATCTCCAAAGAAAAGGTTGTTGCTGCTGTTGCTAAACGGATCCAGGCTCAGCAGGTAAGAACACTTCCTGGTTGCAAAACTACATTTAGATTTTGGCAGTTTTTTTATTTTTAATAATAATAATCTAAAATTATTATTAAAATAAGATAAATTACACGCAGATACGATAGATATATTTAAATAAATGTTTCTCTAAAGATTCTGATATAAAGTTAAAAAATGACACCAGGTAGTGTCTTCAGATCTCGAATCATCTCTCATGTTGCTGCTGCTCAGCTTCGCCTCTGGATGTTTCACTCAGCGCCGTATTTACACTGCATCTGCTCCGGTCCGGTCCGAAGCCCGGAGGAGCTCCAAGAACCATACGCAGATGGCCCAATAAAAGCCAGTGAAAAATATGGTAGAAAGTCCAAAACAAGTCATTCTGTGGAAGTTAAACTGCTTCATTTTTCATTTTATGCATCCAGATATTTTCATGGGTTTTGTTCTACAATGGATGAGTTCACTGAGTTCAGTGAAGATTTATTTCTTGCTAAATGTGCTGCATTTAATGTTTAATTAATCGGTTTATAATACCTTAGTTAACCCAGTAACTGATCTAATTGATCTAATGTTAACAGCTGCTAATATAAACACGTGTATATATGAATATATGTGTGTAACAAAGTGAATTATTTTGAAAATCCCCATGTTGTGCTGGTTTTGTTTCCTGATGGTCCGGTATGATTCATGCCGATTGACTCCGGTATCGGTAAAAATAGACTTTGGTGGAATTAGATGGCTGTCCGCCGCCGCAGCATCTGGTGCTCTGCCATCTGATGAAAGCTGACTTTCTTCTCCTGATTGCGTGTCTCTGACAATGACTGAAATATATCTAAAGAAACATCAGATTCTTCGCTGCAGGAGTTCATCTCTGACGTAAAAGAGAGCAAGAAAATCGCAAAGCAGTAATCAGGAAATGCCTTTTTAGTGAAATTTATGGCATGAATTTACTTTTTAAAATATTTTATCAATGTTTCCTTTCCATAAATGTAATAGAATTTATCATGAAAATTTGAGGTCACAGGCACTTTAAATTAGAAGGAAACCTCTGGATATGTTCAGCTGTGAGCACGTTGCTGATTCACTGGGATAATACGGGACGTTTGAGGACAAGCTGTAGAGTGTGGACTGCAGCAGGAACTCCATGTCCCGACTGCTGGGAGGAAAAACAAAGTGCAACAACAGCAGCTAAATTTAAATACAGAGCAATGAAAGGCTGCTTTGTCAGGACCAGCCTCCTCCCATTCACTGAGCCTTGGCAACTGGCTGCTGACCCACAAACACACAGAACCACACGCAGGGCTGCAGCATGTTAAGCGAGGGTGGTTCTGAATAAAAGGCCTCCACTCTGCAGGCTGACTGTTACTATAACCACAGACCAAACGTCTTCTCTTTTTACAGTCCTCAATGACAATAGACCTGTTGACCTGACATCTCACATCATGAAGGTCCTAGAGAGACTCCTGTTGGTCCACCTGATTAAGCAAACAATAAACCATCAGGACCTCCTGCAGTTTGCTTATCTCTGTGGAGTTGGAGTTGAAGATGCCATCAAACACCTGCTTCAACAAACCCACTGTCATCTGGACAAAGCCAGCAGCACTGTGAGGATCATGTTCTTTGATTCCTCCAGTGCATTTAATACAATCCAACCTGATTTGCTTTGTCAGAAACTCTAGAAGAGTCAGGTGGAGGCCTCAACAATCTCCTGGATCAAAGACTACCTGACAAACAGACCACAGTTTGTGAGACTGAAGGGTTGTGAGTCTAACCAGGTAGTCAGCAGCACAGGAGCACCACAGGGGACGGTACTCTCACCATTCCTTTTCATTCTGTACACCTCAGACTTCCAGTACAAGACAGACTCCTGTCATCTGCAGAAATACTCGGATGATTCTGGAGTTGTTGGTGGATCAGAGATGGACAAGAAGCTGAGTACAGGATGGTGGTGGACCACTTTGTGGCATGGTGTGAAAACAATCATCTCATTTTGAACGTGACTAAAACAAAGGAGATGATTGTAGATTTTAAGAGAAACAGGAATAAGTCAAAAACTATTTCCATCATGGGAGAAGAAGTGGAGGTGGTGGAGGAGTATAAATACCTCGGTGTTCACCTGGACAACAGACTAGAGTGGAGATGCAACTGTGAAGCCATCTACAAGAAGGGACAGAGCAGACTGTACTTCTTGAGGAAGCTTAGGTTCTTTGGTGTTTGCAGCAAGATGCTGCATATCTTCTATAAGTCTGTTGTGGAGAGTGTGATCTCTTCTACCATCATCTGCTGGGGAAGCAGCATCAGAACCAGGGACTTAAAAAAACTCAACAAGGTCATAAAGAAGACTGGTTCTGTTCTGGAGACTCCTCTAGAACCTCTGGAGATCATTGTGGAAAGAAGGATTCTTCATAAAATGAAGAACATTATGGAGAACCCTGAGCATCCTCTTCATGAGACTGTCCTACAACAACAGAGTGTCTTCAGTCAGAGGCTTCTTCAGATCTGCTGTAAGACGGAGCGCTACAGGAGATCCTTCCTGCCCACAGCCATCAGCATCTACAACGACTCTTTGAGGAAACCTTCATAATATGAGCTATAACAACATTTAATTTCCCTTTGAGATTAATAAAGTATTTTTGAATTGAATTACACCTGAAGGGTTCCAGCTCTGGTTCAAAGCAGCCATGGGCGGTTCCCAGTATCAGGGAGATCCCCCTACCTGTTGCTGCTCACTCATAGTCAGCTGGCTGAAAGAAGTCTACTTCACAGGAGTCTTAAAGAGAAATTAATGTTTGTTTCTAGTCACAATGGTGAGGAAACTAATGGAGAGCTGCCCCATCAGTGTTATCAATGGGCTGTAATGGTTACTACTGTAGCCTCACAGCTACAAGGTCCTAGGTTTGAATCTCTACTTTCTCCTGCATAGAGTTTACTTGTTCTCCCCATGTGTGCAAGGGTTCTCTCTGGGTACTCCATCTTCTTCCCACAGTTCAGAAAAATGACTGTTAGGCTGGTCTTTAGTTATGGATGCATAGTTGTGCTTGTGTCCGTTTTCCCTGTAATGGACAGCATATTCTAGCAGAGTGTTTGCTACAGTATGCCTGCATTAATTCCATTTATATGAACTATTAGTCTACCATTATAAATTAAGTGACCTCCTGAATTTCTTTAATGATATAAAGACAATTAAACGTTTCTAATCTGAAAGTCACACAGCAAACAGCAGCAGTTAGCTGATGCTCCAAGGGTCTGAACTGTCAGACAAGAAGTTGATTCCATATGAAAAAGAGATGTTTGCATCCAACTGTGAGGCAGTGAGCAGCAAATGGAGGATGAGTTTCAGGAGGAAGCTGCTGGTCTCCTCTCAGAGGTGCTTGACCTGTTGCTCCATGCTCACCAGTGCCCTTTTGGTTAAATTATTAATTTATTTATACGCTCATCGGCCACTTTATTAGGTACACCTTGCTAGTACTGGGTTGGACCGCATTTTGCCTTCAGAACTGCCTTAATCCTTGGTGGCATAGATTCAACAAGGTTCTGGAAACATTCCTCAGAGAGTTTGGTCCATATTGACATGATAGCATCACACAGATGCTGCAGATTTGTCGGCTGCATCCATGATGAGAATCTCCTGTTCCACCGCATCCCAAAGGTGCTTTATTGGTCTGAGATCTGGTGACTGTGGAGGCCATTTGAGTTCAGTGAACTCATTGTCATGTTCAAGAAACCAGTCTGAGATGATTCATGCTTTATGACATGGTGGGTTATCCTGCTGGAAGTAACCATCAGATGATGGGTCCACTGTGGTCATAAAGGGATGGACATGGTCAGCAACAATACTCAGGTAGGCTGTGGCATTGACACGATGCTCAGTTGGTACTAAGGGGCCCAAAGTGTGCCAAGAAAATATCCCCCACACCATTACACCACCACCACCAGCCTGAACCATTGATACAAGGCAGGATGGATCCATGATTTCATGATGTTGACACCAAATTCTGACCCGACCATCCGAATGTTGCAGCAGAAATCGAGACTCATCAGACCAGGTAACGTTTTTCCAATCTTCTATTGTCCAATTTTGATGAGTCTGTGTGAATTGTAGCCTCAGTTTCCTGTTCTTAGGTGACAGGAGTGGCACCTGGTGTGGTCTTCTGCTGCTGTAGCCCATCCACCTCAAGGTTTGACGTATTGTGCGTTCAGAGATGATCTTCTGCATGCCTTGGTTGTAATGAGTGGTTATTTGAGTTACTGTTGCCTTTCTATCAGCTGGAACTAGTCTGGCCATTCTCCTCTGACCTCTGACATCAACAAGGCATTTGTGTCCACAGAACCGCTGCTCACTGGATATTTTCTCTTTTTTGGACCATTCTCTGTGAACCCTAGAGATGGTAGTGCGTGAAAATCCCAGTAGATCAGAGGTTTCTGAAATACTCAGACCAGCCTGTCTGGCACCAACAACCATGCCACGTTCAAAGTCACTTAAATCACCTTTCTTCCCCATTCTGATGCTCAGTTTGAACTGCAGCAGATCATCTTGACCATGTCTACATGTCTAAATGCATTGAGATGCTGCCATGTGATTGGCTGATTAGAAATTAACGAGCAGTTGGACAGGTGTACCTAATAAAGTGGCCGGTGAGTGTATATAAGCCCTGCTCTGAGGCCTCATAAAGATGAGTATTAATGTTATTTATTATGTTATTCTGCAAGAGAGATGACATGACAACACACCCAGTCACCTCATTACCTTTGACCCCTGTGACATGTGCAATAACTGCACTTTGCAGTGAGATAGAGAAGAAGACTGTGGAGCCCAGAATGTCTCCTTTGGTCCAGATTCCAGGACAGCTGTTGGTGAATAAACTGATGAGTGAGTGAAATAAGATCAGCGTACTTGTCAGACAACACGACAACTTTGTATCATTTCTGCTTCATCACCGATAGAGGAGCAGTCTGAGCACACACACACACCCGGCCTCTGGTTCTCGAGTATGGTTTCAGATACTTGATTAATCGAGGATTTCTGTGATAGATTACTTGATCACTAAAGTAATCAGGTAAGTGTATTCTTTCTGTAAAAGCTGGGTTCTTTACCTGTGAGTGAGCGATGTGCTGTCGGAAGTTCATGCTGTTCTTCTGCTGCTGTCGGAGCAGATTCAGCAGGGCCGCCTTGTCCTGGATCTGGCAGTTGGGGGGCCGTGGCGGCCCGGGTCCTGCCTCAAAGTGTGACAGGGGTATGGTGTTCTTGTAGTTCAGAATTGCTGCAGGGGTCTGAGCACCTTGTGCAGGTGGGTGGCTCAGAGGGGGCACTGAGGACAGGTGACTCAGCATGTTGGGGGGCCCGGCAGTCCCCGACATGTAGCTGCCAGCGCCTGCCTTTGGCGAACCTTTGTTGGGCTGAGCGGGCAGCAGCAGCTGCTTTTGAGAGTTAGGGTTGAAGTCTGAGGGGTACAGGGCGGGGCTGGTAGGCTTGTCCATACCAAACGTGCTCCCTAATGAGCTCTGAGAGCTGTTGGCCATCTGAGTCCAGGGCGGGGCGTGATTGTGGGGCCCCTGGTTGTGGAACTTGGCCCCTTGCTGTGGCTGTTTGTGCTGCATCTTGCCCTGGATGTGCTGGGCTCTTTGTTGCTGGGCTGCCAGCTGCTGGAGCTGCTGAGCAGGGGACAGGTCTTTGGAGACTGGGGGTCCCGGAGGAAGGAGGTGGTTGGGTGGAGGCTGGAGCTGCCTGGGGGGAGGAGCTGGCTGGGATGGGGGAAGAACTGGAGAGGAAGCAGAAGAGGAGGCAACAGGAGAGCTGGTGAGGTGAGGAGGTGGTCCTGAAGAGGTGGACCTTACATGTGGGGAGCCGGTTCGAGAGTCCTGCTCAAAGACCGCTGAGGATGGAGAAAACTCTGCCTTGACACTGGACAAGTCTGGAAGCAGACTCTGGGATGACTGTCCCCCACCAGCCCCCACAGCTCCACCTCCGACTGGAGCCGGGGCCAGCTCCAAAGGATCTTTCCGATCCTCAAACCCACAGTTCAGAATGTCCTGGATGTCCTGGATGTCTACGGAGCAATTCAGCTCCTCCATCAGCTCCTTCCACTCCTGCTCATTCAGGTTTAAGTCCAGGAACAGGCTGTTGTTACCAGCTACCGATGGAGGCATGATGGGCAACATGTCCTCAGGCTCCTGCTTCATCTCTTTCTGATGGAAGTCCAGTTCAACGCCTACATCCACTGGCTCCACTGCCGATCTGTGGGTCCCGTTAGAGTTCCGATCACCAAGGCCCAGCTTGGAGTCCATCGTGGAGCCGTTGGCAGGGCCGTTATCCAGACAGGCTTTCTTACTGGAGGAGAGGCCATCAGGTAAACCGTTGCTCAGTGGGGAGCTGCCACTCTCCATCTTCCTCTTCACCACCTCGTGCAGCTGCAACATCAGACACAATAGTGGGAATTTAGTCAAATAAAAATAATGATAATATTTGTAGTGCACTCTATGAAAATCTCCCAAGAGTTAAACAAGCATAACCTGATCGTCTCATTTACAGCACAGATATACAGAGACAGGACATGCATATTTTAGTCTACGGCTGCAGTTTCAGGTTCTCCTTTTTGTAATAATAACCAACAAATACTGCAGTTCACATGTCATTTAAAGCTGAAAGTGTCCAACAAGTTCTGAAGAGTGAAGCCCTGATGTAAAAACCACAAATTTAAAAGGTTCTACATGTTCATGCATTATTGTAATCGTGGTTCACTAAAGTTGAATTCTGCGGGTGTTCTAGCTGCAGGGGGCGCTGTAGAAGCAACAACCATGGCAGCAAAATCTGGATGCAACACTTAACGTTAGCCATTTCCTTTTGGAGGCTCACATTAAAAGGTAAAAACTGGTAGAACTATGAGTTAACGCACCAGATATCTCTGAGTAGTAAACTGCTTATCCATCTTAAAATGGGTTAAACAAAACCAGAACGTTCAGCTGATAGAAGTCCAATTTGTATCAGCTGCCTTGTTCCAAACTACAGCATGAACATTTTCCAGGAGAACTTCTGATCCCATTGGTTCCCTCGGCCAGGGAGACGGGTCAGTTTCTGAGGCGTCGTCTGTCACAGCTGCAGTCGCTCTGTTCCTATTACTGAGCCAGCCAATCAGGTGCTCCCATGTTAGTCTTTGGCTTTTATTTGCTTTAAGCCTATATGAACCAGTGTTCTTCTTTTCTCCAGCTGTCCAACAGTGTGCAGCAGCAGGATAGGAAAACACTTAATAGAAACTGGGCTGAATTTATACAGTTTTCTCGGGTGATTCCGACCATTCAAAGTGCTTTACACTAGTGTAAACGTGTACAAATCCATACCGATAGCCAGATAAGTTAGCAACACAGGGTTAAATGCTACATCGACCTGTGCAAGAACACACTCGCCCTCACCAATACCAGAAACAACTGCATTTTTCCTGACAGCTAAAATTAAAAAGGTTCAACCGTGGGTACAGTGTGATGGAAGATTTAAACACCACAGGTCAGAACCGATCACTGATTTATCCCGATCAGGTTCTGTTCAGGTTTAGAGCTCAGCCCGCCTATTGAGAGCAGTCGTCTCAAGCAACGCTATTTCTTACAGTTCAACATGAATCTGACTGATTCAGAAAGTCAGTTTAAGTTTACAACATGGATCATCTTCTCAGATGAACCCTGACAGCTGTCCTCTAACCAAACATTCATCAACTGTAGGTCTTCATTCAACATGGGCCATGACAGCTGAACAGAGGTAGCAACCAGCTGCTGTTTCTGTGATGACAGCATATCAGAGTCCCAGCTTCCATCTGATTCATCTTTAAAAACGAAACTAACTGCTGCTGACGGGGAGCGAAGGCGGAGAGACTAAAACTGAAGTGATGACAGGCAGGAGGTCATTCAGGACAAGAAACACCTGAATCTGTAAGTTTATTTCAACATGTGTGATAATAATGCAGCGGTTGAGATGTGTGTCCAACTGTCTCTGTGTTCAGTCACCAGTGGGACATGAGTAAATGGGGAGTGGTGCCTAGTGGTTAGAGAGCAGGACATTTGCATCTTGTAGAGGCTACAAGTACTGTGGTTCGAATCCCACAGCCTGCTGCCGGGTCCCTGAGCAAGACCCTTAACCCCTGACGCTCCCCGGGCACCGCACAATGGCAGCCCACTGCTCCCTAAGGAATGGGTTAAATGCAGAGGATCATTTCTCCATTGTGAGACTATTAAAGTCTAAATTTGTATTACTATTAAGTATCACAGCTGAAGAGAAACCACTGTGTGACAGGAACTCATTGCTGTACTCATTCTGCTGAAGGTCCAATCAGAACGTCTGTCAGCTGGGATTGTGGTCGAAGCGTGTGCGTTTGAAGAAACCAGTAAGCTGTGAAAGGAAACTGACTCATTGAAATTCCCATCTGACTCTTCCTCACATCTTGTGAAACAGATGAACAGCTGAGGATTGTGGGTATTTGAGTCAGTACAGCTTCTCCTGTACTACAACTTGTGCTGAAACCAATGCAGACACAAAATCTGATGCTTACACACAGCTCAGGACCAAACAGTCTGATTCCAAGGTGAGTCTTTGCCCCCGCTGGTAGCTCGGATCCGGCGCTCCGACCAGCAGGCGGACAGACGAGTCTTCACAGTGACTCATCCTGGAATTTCTGGCTCTCGCTCAGCCACAAAAATCCAAAGTATCTGCAGTGTTTGTCCACTGATATTTTTTTACTGGAGGAATTTCAAACATGTAGAGCGCAGTTTTCTTTATTATGACTCCAGTGAAATCTTCATGTCAGCAGGCCGATTCCAGCTTATCGGCACAAATACCAGAAGAGACCGAATTAGAGGCTTCAACTGTTTTCTTCTGTACATTTTGTTGAACTATTTTTCATCTGCTTAGTTTGTCTTTTTTTTTGGAGGTTGAGTTGACATTCAGCTACATTATTTACAACATTAAAAGACAAAGTACCAGAGATAGAATTACTTTAATAACTTTGACATGTCCTACTGGGAAGGTCCTGAAATTCTGGTGTCAAATCAAAAGAGGCGACATCTTAACTGAGCAGAAGCTTCGTTTCATTGTAACCTGGACTTGATCAGTTTAAGATAAATGTTTCATGTCAAACAGAGGCTTTAAGGAGTATAGGTGCATCCTATTAAAAAAAAGGTATAAAATTGTTGTGTTTACCTCACAATGACCTGTCAAATTAGTCACACACTTAAATAATCCGTTTCATTTTCTCCTAGGTCAGTGAATGCATCACAACTCAAACACCAGTTAACAGCAGGACTTCAGTGTGGAAGATCTGACAGAGTTAGACCTCACAAGGTTTAGGTGATGAACTCAAAGGAGGCAGGTTTGATTGCTGCTCAGACAACCCAGGCGTAAACACAGGATTCATATTATTTAGGGAGCAGAAAGAACTTAGTAGACAACAGGAAGGTTTCAGTTTTATCTGAACTTCCTGTTTTAGAACATGTGGGATTTGAAAAACCATGAGTCTCTTCCCTTTTCATTCTGACCAATAAATACGCAGAGACTGATGATCACTGCCCAGGTTGTAACTAAAGGTTTTCAAGGAATGTTAAAAGTCAGCTCTGAAATCATCTCATCTATGTCTTAAAACACTGCGGCATGCTGAGGTGCATGTTTGGTTTGGGTGTGGTGCTCCAATGTGAATCATGCAGCTTCTGCAGGTGAATGAGCACAGGTGACTCTGCTCATCAGAAGCAGAACAAAGCTGGGAGAGGAGCTGCTTCGGTAACCAGGTGATCAGCCTGTGGTGCTGCTGAGGTTTCCGGGAAGCCCAGCATCTGCATTGTTGGGTCTGGTGATTCCCTGGCTTATTCACCTTATACAAGGTGTCAGTGACTGTCTGCTGGACAACCGTCATGTCACTAGTCTTCCTCCATGATTGTGAACATTTCTGTACTAAAAATGATTTTAAAGCATATGATATTCTACTTTTCTGACAAAATTTGGGCTGTAAACCATAATCTTCTGATTTATCAGAAATTAAAGCAAGAATGAAATGTATCACTCTGTAATGAAGCTATAGAAAACACAGCTTACCCTTTTTAAACTGAATTAAGATGATATCCTGATTTATTATCATGCACCAGCACATCTTCACCGCTGAGCAGGTGGTTCACCCACAGATCTTTACAGATTATCTTTATCTTACGAGTAAACACTGAGTAGAAAACATTTAACCTGTCAGATGGCGGCATTTAAACCGTAAACAGGTTGTAATTTACTGTATTAATATTAGATTTTTAACCATTTCCTCCTGATGATTGTGCTGATGGGCCTGACTGAAGAAAACATGTGAAAATCGTTGAGTGCAGCTTTAACCCCCACTTCTTCGTCTCCAATGCAGCATCCAGAAGATGGATAATCATGGATGTTCTTCATCTTCATCCCTCTAAGAGAAAACTCCTCAGAGACAGCTGGTGAACCGTGAAGAAATTCAAACTTCTCCACAGGGACTGACAAACTTGTTTGAGTCTCAAAACCTTCATCAGCTACTCGAGTATTAGAAATACACCTTCAACAGAACATGCAAAACACCCTCAAACAGGGCCTCCAAGTCCAGTCCTTGACAGCCAGATGTGTTGAAGCAGAGACATCTAAAAGATGTATGATGCTGGCTCTCAAGGACTGGAGTTTGATGCCCTTTTTACTAAAACCTCATGATGATTCTGCAGAAAGAACATCAGATGTTCTGCAGGGAACCTCTGCCAGCTTCTAATTGCCTCAGCTACACCAGCTTAGCGGTCATTGGGCGAGAGGAGAGGTACACCCTGCACAGGTGACCAGTTCATCACAGGGCAACAGAGACACACAGGACAAAAACAAAAATGCCTTCTTGTCTGCCAAAGAAAATATTAAAGCTTTTAACTAATCATAAGATGTGACGCTCTGGTGCAAAGTTGTTGCCGTAGCAACAGTAGAAAGTTTTCCGCATCCCAAAGATCGACAGCAGAAGCTAAAAAGGCGACTGAATGTTTAAACAAAGTAAAAACCTGATCACCTTCTCACATCCATCCGACCCGCCTCAGCTTTTCATGCTGATTCATGCCAACAGCTTTGGTACAAGAGACGTCATCACACCAAAGGGTCTAAATGACAGTCCTGTTTGATAAGAACAGGCAGGTAATCAACAATACTCCTGTATGCTGCAGTCTCAGCAGACATCAACATTAGTTACAACACCACTTTATTTCATAAGCACTTCAACAACATAACTCCTGACCACGGTGCTCTACAAAAATGAAAAAAACAACTATTAGTTACCACATGGGAGATAAAAAGGTAAGAGATTGATGATGATGATGATTTCCTTTACTTGTACAGGGACACTGCACAGCAATACATTGACCTAAAAACAGGAAATATGCATGGTGCCAGGTTATAGCAAAAGATGCTAATTTCCACCTGTAGTCCCTTGACAGGTTTGGGACACAGATGCTAACTCACTACGGGTTAAAAACCCAGGAGAAAAAGCGGTTTGAACACGTTTTAAAAACAGCAAGAGATGAAGTCTGCAGGAGCTGCAGAAGGATCTAATGTGGACCTCAAGCAGAGCAGTGAGGGAGACGCTGACAAGGAGCAGGTAGATCTGCAGCAGCCACCACAGGATATAAGTGATGTGTTATCGGGCAGCAACCAGACCACCCGACAGTCCCAGCAGAGACTGAAGGTCAGCAGAGAGGTGCAGCTCATTTTGCTCCTCCATATATTTGCCGTTTTGGTCCCACAGTGCCAGGCGTTTTCTGATATAAGACACTGCCAGCAGTAAGTCATTCACACAAGTCACGAGTCTTTTCTGCACAGCTTCTAGTCATTTTGGACACACTTTGACAGCTAGTCTTTTAAAAGGAACCCATTACAATCTACTTAATTAACAATGAAGAAATGTAGATTATACACCCAATAGCTACAGGGGGGTCATGATCTCATTTTATACAAGTCCACAGACCCAAACGGGGATCAGAGCTCCAACCAGAGTAAATGTAAAATCTTCAGAAAATTAAGAAAGGTAAGTTAGGAGAGAGATCTGAGATGTTCTATGATTAGAAATATATAAACCATCAGAATATGTGACTACAAGAATAAAGTAATAAACAATAGTAAAATACATGTTTATAAGATGGTGTGTTCACAGTTATGAAGTGGGAGGAAGTCTGAACTGCACGGTATCTGGTGGGTGTGATGTGGGAAAGGAGATAACTGGCCTGCAGATAAGTTTCACAGCGTTACCTGGACCTGATGGATTCTGATCACTTATGGGCTCACTTGTGGATGGATGACTGTATGAAAAACTAACAGTACATGGGGTGTAGGATGTCAGAACAGCCCAACGTTGGGACAAAGGGAGAAGGGACAAACCCCCATAGCATGTTGGAAAGGGCAGACCCCATACTGCTGTCAGATGCTCCAGCAGCTGCCTGATATCATCCCTCCATGGTGGTGATGCTGCCTGTAGTGATCACTTTACACCTGTAACACATCCCCACCACTGTTCTGCATGTGGACCAGAACACATCCACACAAAAAGACCACTTGTTGTGTTCTTAACCTTTGACCTTTTAAAATTAAAACGGAAATTGCCCAGGCAGTTGAAAACGGTTAAACGCCCTTTAACTATCAGAGGGCGAGAAACAAAACCGAGCCCAGGAGTTTTGATTTGGCTGGTTTCATAAATACCTTTATGTCCTGTTTTCATTTATTCCCCAAGGTTTTAATTACCCTCTCCCTTTAAGACTCTGTGACATAAATGGTGCTCTGGCTCAGTGTGGACTCACCGCTGCCCGGGTGGTGTTCCGGCTCTGCTCCGCCGCCGTCCCTCCGCTCTCCGCGCCGCCTCCCGACGCTCTCTGGGCGTCCTGGTCGATGCTGGGCTGGGGCTGCCGGTGCTTGCTGGCCCGCTTGGCTTTGTTCTGCATCAAGCGCTGGTGCAGGTTGATGGTGTTCGGCCGCTCCAGCTCCAGCCGCTCCTGCGTCGCGCCAACGTAGCGGGTTTCGCAGGTGTTGTGATGCTGCCGGAAGAGCTCGATCCTCCGGCGGAGCCGCTCCATCACCGCGCTGTGTCGCGGTGTAACAAAATCCGCCATCATCAATAATGACCTGCAGTGAACTCCCGCCTCAGGTTTGCTGATTATGGCTCTCTGTCAGTCTAGGCGTCTATACACCCCCCTGGCCCTTTACAAAGACTCCTGTGCTGGCTCCATGGAGGCGACCTTTGTCTCGCTAACGGCCTTCAGTCACAGCGGCACTCACTGCCGGAGAGGAAAAGTAAGGTTTCTGGATAAAATACCATTCAGCCTCCTGATTTCAGCTTCTAAACATCAGCTCATTTAACTGGCTGAGCTACTGGAGCCACATTCAGTTTAACTTTCACTAAAACCTGCTGCTTTCTGAATAAAAACGTCCAAACACAGAGTCGCCACCAAAGTAACTCCCGACCAGCACATTCCTGCACTCTAAATCAGAGCCAAACCTTCGAAAAACTCAACCAGACTTGGTCTGTTTGAGACCCAGGAAGCAGCAACCTCTGTCTGAACATCAGGTTCTGTGTTAGAGCTTGTGTTCCACCCGCTGGGAGCGACTTAATTGCTCTCCAACTTGCCTCCAACTTTTATTTTGAGTCGGGAGTTAGCTTTGGTTAGCGAATAGGAGCTAGCTACGATGCCAAAGTTGGCTTCAGATTTGGAGTAAAGGGCTATTTCACAGTTTTAATGACTTCTGGCCAATCTGAATCTGTTCTAGTTCAAAAGCCAGACTGGTCAGGCATGGGCTAAATTAATCTACAGTGCCTAGACATGGTTTCAGACAATTCGTTTTACAAATAAAAACTTCATTCAATTTGCGAAAAACAATATTTTCTTTTAACTTCCAGAAATAAAACAAAGCTCGACAGACCACAAAATTCCTTAAGGCAAAATGTCTTTATGGTAGAATAACTTCAGTGTTTGTCCATGTTCTATAGTTTTAAAGCAGGACCCCTAACTACAGAAGTAGCTTCAAATGGCACTTTTTCGGTTTTTACGAACATCAGAAAAAGTTTTTAAAATTACATAATTTATTTTAAAGAATCTAGAAAGGTCTTGCTCAGGTTTGACCTTAATAAATAATGTCAATTTTGAACTAGACGTCACTAAAAGTAATCCAGATTCCTTTAAAACAGAAAACTAGCCTTTCATTGAACCTACCAACCGGATGCCAACTTCAACATCGTGAGCTAACTGTGAATCAAACTTACTTCTAAAATCATCATTTCATACGGTGATTAAAACTAAGACTTTTACTTTCCAAATACGGGAGTTTAAGTTTAGGATTTAAAACACTTACTGTGAAAATGTAGCAGCCCGCTCTCCCTACAGCATCTGTCCGGCGAACAGCAGCTGATCCTCCGCCGCCCTGTAGCCGTTAGCCGCTGTGTTTTGGTTCGACGGGCCTGAAACATTTAAATAAATGTTCGTACTTTAACTAACTTCGCATCACCGCAGCGGATATTCCCTCTTATCCGCTCCCCGAGTCGGGAAAGTGAACGGCTGAGAGCGAGCCACAGCTCGGGTTAACTGCGTCCCTCTTCCCCGCTTCTATTGTTTCCCAGCGAACAGGCAGCTCTGCCCGGCCATCTTGGAAACTTTCTCTTTTCTTCCATCAGCGAGGAATGTTCTTGCTCCCGCCTCGTCGGTAACTGACATCCAACATAGCCAATCAAAAACAAACATCGTCTCCCCGCTGACTGACAGCCAAAATCAACCAATCGAGGGCGAATCTTTCCTCCACACTTGAGTGGCGGAAAGGAGAGCCAATCAAAGCACAGACCATCCGCAACCAGGTTGTATATATATTGAATGTAAGAAAGTCAGAGATCTCATCCAATTTGATACATTTTTGAAATCTAAAAATATTTACCCTCAGTTTCGCTGCACCCCAGTACAATGACAAAGACTATTCTATAAATATTCACCATGGGGGAATAAATGGACAGATAAATGGATGACGGATGCATACATACATTGTAAATGAATAAAATCCAAAAAAAATCTAAAATTACTTTTCTGTAGTATGTTTTTCATATTTCTATAATTTTCTAGATGTGGAAAATACTAACAATCCAGACCATGTAGGAATCCTGTTAATATGCCAACACGAGTTCAGCTATCTTATTTCGAGAGGAATAAAGCAGTGAAGCATGCCTGAGTAAAATCATGGTGTCTTTTATGTTAGTCTCGTCATGTCTGCATGGTGGAAATATAAACCAAATGGCTAAATTAAAACCCTGGAATCTGCACATAATTTCTCAGCTGTTTTATTTTTTAGCTTGGAATAGGTTATTAACCTGTACATTTATCCAAGGTTTTTCCAACTCTGCAGCATCCATTTCTGATGGTCATGTTTGTAGGGGGCTACTTCTGCTTGAGCGCATGCAGTTCTTAAAATGTTCAACTTTTTCATGTCATGAAACCATTTAAACTTTAAAGTCTGAGGACTGCACCATCATCTAGCAGGTGGAATAAACATGACGTTTACCAACATAGGACACAAAACTGGAAGTTCCAGGTCAGTTTCTATTCAGCCTTTTTTATTCATCAAAACAAACATTTACTGCATGTCGATGCACACCAACATCAGGCTCTATCATCACAGTGTTTCATTCAAAGCTAGACCTTTATGGAGTCAGTCAGTCCCAAACCATCAGAGGAAATAAAACGCAGCAGATACAGTGTTTAGTTTACAGTCAAGAGATCCAATCCACTTATCGGACCGTAGGGGGATGACGACGAGAAGGCTCGATGTGAAGCCAATCACAGGACAGATAAACTGAAGGACCTGCCAATCCCAGCAGACGTTTAGAAAACAGGCTTTTAAATCAGGATTCAAGACACCGCAGTGTGGTTTTGAGTTTGGTTGTGAATCCCCCCTCCACCTTAAACAACCAGCAACGGCAGCCGATCAGGGAGGTGACTCTGCTCAGGTTTGATCAGAGGAATGACCTCGGTTTGTCTGCTTCATATAAAAAGAAAACCTGATCATTAGATCCTTAAAAGGAAGAAAAAAAAAAACTAAAAGTATTTGAAACACAAAACCAGAAGTTTGACACAAGATGTGAAATTAAATCATTATCAAACAATTGCTCCATGTTTTCTATTTAAACCTGAAGACTGATGAGAATCTCTACAGTTAAAATTCAGACCGAGGCTTCCTAATATTTTAACTTCTACAAAAAAACTGATAGAAAATGTTGGATGTTCTAACTTTAGGTTTTAGCAAAGCCGGATCGTGTCAGCTTAAATACGTTTTTCTGCTGCAGGTTGTATACGACTACTTCGAGCTACTCCACAGAACCCCACCGAAAAAGATCCCTTTAAGGGAACTAAAGCAAGCAGACCTGACTGTTACAAAGCAGAGCAGTTTATAGTTCATCTCTTCAACCTGTAGCAGACAGATTAATCCTTTTTACAATTTGGCTTCATTTGAATTTTTTTCCCCAAATTGTGCAGCCATTGGATGAGAGTGAGAGGTTATGTGTGATGACATGAATAAATTAACTGGAAGCTCAGGACCAACATTACAAAGACAGACCAGCAGCAGCGGTTGATTTAAAGGCGTTTTAGCACCCCCTCTGGTAGTCGGCGGTAACTGCAGGGAATTTTACTTCTCCAGATGCTTTTACTTTTGAGCTTTTAACCACATCTCAGCTTCTCCTTTATCCTCACATCAAGACTGAGATGTACCCGAAAGTCTAATTTTTACAAGATTGAACATCTGGTTTAAAGTGCCGTCTCTTTAATCCGTGACGCTAAAGACCACAGAGCAGGAGGGGTGTGGATGCTGCTCGTGGACAGGTAGGAGGTTAATCAGAGCCTTATTTTTCCTTGGTGCCTTTTATCCTTTTGAAATAGGACTGAATCTGTGTCACCTGCTGACCAGGTGGTGGTGATGATGTGCTGAAGGAAGCAGGTGCTGGGTAAAGAAGCAGAAACAGACGACCTGTTGCTGCAGACTTAAACATCCAGGTGTTTTTCTGAGCTTCCTGATGCTCCGTCTGAACAACAGAGCGCTTTAGGAGCAGGAACACTGAGAAGTTACTGATCTACAGCCAACAGGACAAAAACAGACATGGAAAAAGTTGGAGTGTTGCCAGTTTAAATATCCTCAAACCACTAAGCTCTGGGTTTATTAGACAGTTAGCAGACCAATTCAGAAACTCTATAAACGGTTAGTAGATGGATGTTTGTAAGTAATTATCAGCAGTCAGTGTGTGGGTCCAGTGGGGCCATCTTTCCCATTTGGTGGAGCAGGAGGAACGTCGGCCCCGCGGGTCGGAATGATGAAGGAAGTTTTAGTGAATTTCAGTTAATCTCTTAGAAAACAAAAAAATAAAAAGTCCTTTTCAGTCCAAAACCGGTTCATGTTGGAATCTTCGTCAAATTTCTGCCGGCTTCACTGCGTTCACTGGATCCATTCAGGCTTCATGGCCTCGGCGCAGAGGAAGAGGAGGAGGATGGGGGTGAGGGGGCTGAGGATTCAGACATCAGTCTTTTCTGACCTTCCTGCTCCTGGGAGATCTCCGCAGAATATCATCCTCTTTCTGTGGAGCAGAATCAGAACAACATTATCCCACAAATAAACTCCCAAAACCCTCATTATGGAGAGTTTTTCGCCAATGGCTTAACATAAAAAAAGACACCAGCCAACTTTTAAAATCCAGTTTTTCAAGGTGAACCTCAGTAAGTGGAGATGCTGCCGTGGCAGAAAAACCCTCCATAGATGACTGGAACGAACTCGTTTAACCAGGAGGTCTGAACGTTCTGTCAGCACTTTAACAGGAGCAGGAAGAGAACCCAGCATTGGTTTGACTGCTGACACAATAACACTTAAATCTCTTGATAAAGGTCCACAGAACCTAACATGTAGGAAGACAAAACACTGCCCACCAACTCAACCGCACAGAACCATAACCCAGCCACCAAGCTGGAGGAAAAGGAATTGAATTAAAAATCCAGAACCTCTCTGAATTTACCACCAGATTACAGAATAAAGCTAAAAATGCTCTAAAGCTGCAGTGGAAGCACGGAGCGTCCTGGATTTTCCTGTGGATTCTGGCACCTGCAGTTTAATGGACTGTGTAATCTACCCGGTAACAGCTACAGGTTAATCCTGATGCATATAAAAAGTGATCCTGCGGGCCAGATAAACATGCATCAGGCCCACTGAGCTCAACAAAGAAGTAAACCAGAACAGGAGCAGAGCTGTTCAGCTAAATATGTCTTTCATGAGTCCAGTAAACTGGGCCTCGTAGTTTTTCACGGCCAAGGACCCCAGAATTATCAGAACCCCCCACCCCACAGAAATTCACTTTAAACCGAAAAATGTAAATATTGTATATAAGGCAAATAGAGTGGCCTCCACACCTCGTCTGTTGTGGCCTCCTTCTCTCCATCCTCTTCCTCAGCAGCAGCCACTTCTTCATCACTTTTGTCCTCTGCAGATGGAAGAATAAATAAGAACGGTTAGAGAAGGTAGGTGGCCCATCAGAACCAAGTCACTCAGATAACCTACCCACCTGAACTGTTCTTTGCCTCCTCAGTCTTTTCCTCTCCTTCCTCCTCATCCTCTTCCTCCTTTACGTCAGGCTGAGGTTCATCGGTCTTCTTGTATTCTGCTGCTGGACTCTTCTTCTTATCCTGTAGAAAAATGACAACACCTTCATTCAGCTGCCGTCTGATTCATGGAAATCGGCTCCTGTCTGAGAAGGAGGTAACGAGGAGGATAGCAAGAACCTTTCTCTCAAAACAAAAACACATCAGAACTAAAACTAAAGCAGCACAGCCACGCCACATGAAGCTACTCTAGCTGTAGCAAGAGCAGGAGGAGTCACCGGGTCGAGACATCCGGCTTCTTTCAGCTCTTCCTGTAAGCTGGTAAGACTCAGCGCACCCTGTGCTGACCCCGATGACCTCTGTGGACAGTCCACCATCAGAACATTAACGAGCAGGGATTTTCATACACACACAATCCTGGAGAATCATTCTTAAAGAGCCCAACTGCAGGATCGAGGCTGTTAGAAGTGAGCTTATTGTTTAAAATATCTCCTAAAGCTTTGAACAAATGAAGGTGATTACAGCTTAAAAAAACAGGAAAAGGAGGCAGCAGAGGAAGCCCACAGAAAGCTGGATTTATTTCTGCAAGTTGATGCTCATCTGTGTGTTGGTTACCTTGCCCGTACAGCAGAAGACAACGATAAGGACGAGCGGGAGAGCCACGGTGAGAACGTAGACGATCCAGAGCCAGGGACGCTCCTCTGCAGCGTTCAGCATCTGAGCTGCCAGACCAGGCTGTCAAAAACAAACCATAGATGAGTTCATTTGAAACAGACACTCCTCTTCATACAGCAGCAGCTGCTAGCCTAACTGGCTCTGAAGTACGGCTGCAGCGATCGATTATCTTAGTAATTGATGAATCTAACGATTATTTTTTTGATTAATAGATTGAAGATACTCTTAGTATATTATCAAACCTCAATAAAGTGCTTCGAACTTAATTCAAACATTTATTGCAAAAAAGATTTGTAAATGGCAAAAACTCAATTGAATGTTCAGAACATGGCATTTAAATAAGTCTTCAAATAAAAAAAAGCGATAATGCATTTTGTTGCATGTTATAAAGTGCAATTGTACAAAACATGAACAAAGCCAAGGTAAAGCTAAGGTTATGCCACTTGAGAAGCTCTGGATCGAGCATTTTTACAGACAAATAAGGTTTTTCATCTAAAATTAAAGTTTAGGTTTGTACAGTTTTGGCCAAATTGCTGCTTTGAGTTGGTTGTTCTATCAGCAAAAGGCATGTCTGAGTGTGTGTTCTCCAGTTAACGATTAGATAACTTAATTAGTTAAATAATGGATTAATCACAATTGTTTCAGCCCTACTCTGAAGTTACTGTAGGTATCAGCAAACAAGATAAAGAGGTTTTATTTTGACCACCCAGAGTGATCTCTTCAGTCCCTGAAACTTCTTCACATTCCATCACAAACAGGATATTTTATTAGGATTTTATGTGATAAACCAACAGTAAACCATCACTGTAAAGTGGAAAATTTCTAGTTTTATTGCAAATAATCAATTAAGTTCGTATTCAGCCTCCTATACCTGGACAACCTTAATTAAAGTCCAGTTCAACCAGAAGTCACCTGATAAGTAAACAGAGTCCAGCTAAGTTTAAATGCAGCCGTTGTGGTGGGTCACTCTAGGGGGGTGTGCACTCCAGAAATCTGACCTTTATGGAAGAGAGGCCAGAAGAACTCCAAACCTTTTTGGCCTACATGCAAAACCCCGTGTGGAGGAAAACCAACACTGGATATAGGTAGGTTTATGCTTGACGCATTGAACAATGCACGAGGGTGCATGCGCCAACAGTGATGCAATCGTGCTGTCCCCACTTATGCGTGCGGGCTCTGTCGCGGCGCCGGGTCGTCTACCTTTGAAACGTGTTGCGGACTCCAGTAAAATGAAGAATTTGAAGGTGGTCTCAGAGTAGGTTTGCATGTACAGCCTTTATATGAGGGATCATATAAAGGCCTCTTATGTCATTTATACTCGCTTAGCAGCAATTTAAAAAAAAACATTTCTCATGTATGTCTGCAGTACTGCAAGCAGCCGGTTTTAGTGTTTGACATCGAGAGGTTCCTCCCTTTTTTTTTAAAAATGTACTACCACCTGTCTTTCAGAGAATCCTGCACCAACCTCAGCGTCATGTATGACAGCCTGCAGCGTTGTCTAGGTTCATACGACGTCAGCCGAGTCCTGCACGACACCCTGAACCACGACTACAACTGAGCCTGATCACACTCAGCAGATCACACTGCAGGAAAACACAGTGGTGGCAGCATCATGCATCAGCAGGAACAGGGAAACTGGTCAGAGTTGATGGGAAGACGGATGGAGCTAAATCCAGAACAATACTGGACTGTAAACTGTTAAAAGGCTGCAGAAGACCTGAGACTGAGGTGGAGGTTCAGCTTCCAGCAGGACAACCACCCTCAAGATCCAGCCAGAGATACAATGGATGGTTTAGATCAAAGCACATTCAGCTGGTAATCCGACTGACAATCTGTGGCAAGACTTGAAAACTGATGTGCCCAGATGTTCTCCATCCAATCTGACTGAGCCTGAGCTGTTTTACAAAGAAACAAAGTCTGCAGATGTTCAAAGCTGGTGGAGACAAACCCCAGAAGACCTGTAGCTGGACCTGCAGGCAGGAGGCTCTGCAGAGTTCTGACTCAGAGGGGCTGAATACAAATGCACACTTTTCACATTTTAATCTGCAAACAGTTTGAAAACCATAAATATTTTTTTCCACTTCAGAGTTCTGCAGGACTTTGTGTTCGTCTGTCCCATAAAATCCCAATAAAATAAACTGAACTCTGTGGTTGAAACCTGCTACAATTTAGAACATTGTGAAGGGTGTGAAAATTTCTCAACCGCTTTGTTTCTACTGCAGGTCAGACGTTTACTGGTCTATATGCAGAGGGGATATTTAAAGGATAAAAAAATCTAAACTATTCCTTTAAGAAACAGTTAATTTATTTCTTCTTCAGCACCATTCTTCCTGAGAGTGAGAGTTTAGTCGACCTGAACCCACCTCAGCAGCGCCCTCTGCAGCCTTCTTCAGCCCCCAGCCATCAGCAGTCCAGCGGTCAGCGGTGTTGCGGTCGTTGGTGATGAAGAAGTTGTCGAAGAAGATGTCAGAGGTCATGGACCAGAGCTCGAGTCCCAGGGCGCTGAACGGCGTCATCCTGAAAGGCTGCAGGTCCTCGAAGTAATTTGGGTTGGGGATCTTTCTCGGCTTCCAGATGCCCTGAAACCCAAAGAGTCTGATGTCAAAAATATTTACATAAACCAGACTGAGTCCGTCTCTAAGCATAGACTGACCTGGTAGTTAGGGTTGTCAATCATGGAGGGCTTCCACTTGCCCTTGTAGTTGGGGTTGTCGATCATTGGCCGTTTCCAGGGGCCGCAACCAGGGGAGCTCTCGCAGGCAGGGTTAGGGATCTGGGGGGCCTCCCATTCTCCGTCCATGTCCTCGTCCCTGCAGGAGAGAAGACCGGTCATCACAGCCAGACAGCGCAGGAGTATCTGCTGGAGGCTAGGCCTGTGTTGCCACGGTGACTTACCAGTCGTCAGGTTTGAGGCCGTCTGGGTCTCCGACATACTCTGGCTCGTTGTCCAGCCAGCCGTCCGGTTTGACTGCATCTTCATCGGGAATCTGAGCAGGAGCATCCTCATCCCTGCAGAGAAACACTCATGACTAACGGCTCCTGATGCCAACACCATTTATCCTGTCTAACAAACACTTATCGTTAGGGTTTTAAGGGCTTCAGCTAAGAAGAGGAGCAAGAACAAGCTGTCTCGCACCTCTGGTTCATATAGTTAGTTTAGGTGTTCCACAGGGTTCACTTTTAATTTAGAAATCAGTTATTGTTTTGGTTCCTGAAAGTAAATCTAACCAGAGAGGACATCAACCTCCTTTAAAAAGGTCATTGGTGACTTTATTTTCTCATCTTGTTTGAGACATACTGGAAAATAAATCCTGGTCTTCAGCAGGGTTCTAGACTTGGATCCAATAGATTTTTTTCTCAAATCAGTTTCCTTCAGGCAACATCAGGAACTCTCGGTTTATGCTGACGATACTATGTTCTACATATGCAATTTCAGTTTTATTTTCTATATGAATTTAGAAATCGAATGGATTAAAGTTTGATCCAAAAACGAACCTCAAAGGTTTGATCATTTTATTTCTCATAAACGTAAGAAGCTTCTTGGTTGTTGAAGTTTTTTTATACATCTTAATATATATCTGCCCCAACACTGAAACATTAGATTATCAAGGTAAACGATTCTTAATCTCCTTTTCTTTGAGGACTCTTGAAAAGCAAGTAACTAAATTTGCTAAAGATTATCCATTTAAACCGGACCTGGATGAGAATAACCCATGTAACCATGGTTACTGTGCATAATCAGATGTAAAGATTAAAACTGCAAGCAGCGTTGGGCGGCCCTCGCAGCTCAGCACTGCTCCGGCTTTTGTGGGGGCCGCAGGCTTCCTCCTTGCCACCACCCCCGCCGCCTAGCTTCGCATGTCGCCCCTGGGCGGTACCATAAACAAGCCTTGACGTTGCCTTCAGTCGGGCTGAGTTCTGCTTCGCAGAGAAGTGCTTAAAATGTGGTCAAAATAAAATTTTCCTGATGGAAGCAGTGGTAACTTCCTGTTTGGTAGCAAAGGATTAATGAAGACTTCCTGTCGTGTTTTATAAATGTCATCTAAAATTATCATCAGTTACTAGACAAAGTTCTACAGACTATCAAGGAGGGTCAATCACTACAGAAACCTTTTGCTTTGTTGTCAGTGGGCGTGGCTATAATGATGTCATCAACGGACCATACCAATGTGATGAACATCCATCAACAATGAAGCACACAAAATCTGGTAGTCAGATAAAGCATTAGAAAGATATAGCCGTCTCAGATAACGTAGGGGGCGCACCTGAGTCAAGCTCCAATGTAATTCAATTGAGCTGTTTGGTGGTTGACAAAAATCTTTCATATCCAGTTTGGAGCAAATGGGATTATTTCTGTGTGATCTAGAGTCGACCGTTTGCAAACGGCGAGTTATCAAAATTCCCCGCTCCGCCACACCCACAGAGTCCAACCAACAGTCACTGATCAGAGTGGGACTCAACATCATCTCGTTCGGAGTCAGACACTGCTTGAAGCTTGTATGAGTCAGAGTTAAAAGGAGGAGATCCATGCAGTGACTTCCTGTTCAAAGTGGGCGGGGCTAAAATTATGTCCGCAAATGAGCATGTGACTGTGTTGAGAGCAGGTCTGAGATGACGAAGTTTGGTGCGGATGCGACCTTGTTTGTGGAAGTAATTAGACCTTCGCCTTTTATGGCGAGCAATCAGACTGAGAGGCTTGGCCACGCCCACATGCTTTGATGAAGCAAAAAGCTTTTAATAAGCTTTGATCTCCAATGCCTGAAGACTATACTGAGCCATTTTAAAGAGAAAAAGTGAAAAAGACACAAAATGGCGGCTTTGCTCCAAAATGGCCGACCTTCTATGGGGTTTGGACCATGGCTCCGAGTGAAGTTTTTTTTTTTTTTTTTTTTAGGTCCTAAGAAGTTACATAAGCCTCATCATCAGTCAACGCATGGCTCTGTGCTGAATATCTAATCAGGGTCAGATTAATCTCAATCATATTCAACTCGGTGCAGATCAGATGATGTATGTGGAAACATGAGACACACGTATGGCCACGGCGTGACCTCTGATTCTGCCTCACCGCCACAGCCACACCTTCTGACCAAAAGGCTCAGTACTGGACACCACGTCACACCAACTTGTCAACTGTCACTGGGCACAGTTTCATGTTGATCAGGTGAAGGGGATCAAATATGGACCTTCCTGTTCTCAGGGGGCTGGCTTAAATGCCGTCAGCATTTGAACATTGAATATTAATCAGGGACAGATGTGGATCAATGCCAGAAGGTTTCTTGTCTCTGCAACATTTTTTGTAACAATTTGATTTTTCTTGGCAAGAAGTCAGAGTTTGAGGTCTGGCTCCGCCCCTTCCACATGCTCAAAAACTCGTGATTTTGATAACTTTAGATTTCCCGTCCCTTCTGAGCAAACTGACCAAATTTCAAGCCGATCAATCAAAACGTCTAGGAGGAGTTTGATCAAATGCAGAGGCTATAAAATGGCAAAAATTGGGTCGAAATCATTGTGGAGCCATTTCTTTTGCCACTTTTGTGAACCCCTTAAAATTCTCAATTTTACGCACGACTGACACATCTACACATTTTGGTGAGTTTCTGTTTATGTTTGGGCCTCCAAACAGCCAATTAATTTGATGGGAGGAAAACAGGAAGAAACATTCAAATTACAGCAGGCAGCGCTTCGCTGCTGGCGCTTCTAAACTTAATCAACAGGTTCTGACCAGTCTTCGGGTTTTACGGCATCAGGGTCCTGGATCTTCGGCCTCTCGTCCCAGTCCTCCGGTTTATGGTCATCAGCGTCCTCGATCTCAGCGGGGGGGTTCACGGGGGGCGTCATGTCCTTCAGCAGGTTGCCGCTGTTCACCACCGTCTGATCCACCAGAACCTCAAAGCTGTTGTCGTTGTTCACCACTTGGGGGGTGTCACAGTACAGTTAGATTCACAGACCGAATTGTATGTGTGTGTGTGTGTGTGTGTGTGTGTAGGTCTTACCCAGTGTGTACAGGTGCGTCTTCTTGTCGGTAAAGTAGGACCGCAAGTCAGCATCGGGTTTCTTGGCATGCTTCTCCTCATACTCTCCGGTTTTGGGGTTTTTGTGTCTGAAGATGAAGTGCAGCTTGTAATCTTCTCCACATTTGTCGGGTCCAAACATGATGGTGTATGGAGTCTTATCCACGAACTGGTCCTGCAAGAACACAGTCATTTAATCAGACTAAAACCAGCATGGCCCAGCCGTCTCTTCATTGGTGTTTGAAATTTCAGGTGACCCGGAGTTTTTCTGAACTTTTGGTAAAATTAAAATTTAAGAGACAATACAGACCAGGTCCAGTTCAGGAGTCTCAGTCAGCAGCTTGATGTAGGCGCCACCACAGTCAATACCGGACTGGAAGTTCACCTCGTATCTGATCACAAACAAGACCAAAGCTTCAGAATATGTTCAAGATGTTTTACCGAGCCATCTTTCAGAGCCGGTTGGGTTCTGCCTCCCCGTCCCACAGAAACACTTCAGGATGAGCTCTTCTTACTGGATGATGAGTGGCATGGTGTCAAAGGTGAAAGGTCGCAGCAGCTGTGCGGAGATGGCGTGATGCTTGGCTCTAGATTTCAGGACCAGACCTTTATCCCCTGGTAGCTTACTGTCCTTCATCTCCTCTACTGCCCAAATACCTGTTCAAACATCATCATCAGCATCAGGGTCAGGAAACTAAATAACATCTACCTCATGTGCAAACATCTGCCTCATGTGCAAACATCTGACTCATGTGCAAACATCTGACTCATGTGCAAACATCTGCCTCATGTGTAAACCTCGTGCAAACATCTGCCTCATGTGCAAACCTCATGTGCAAACATCTGCCTCATGTGCAAACATCTGACTCATGTGCAAACATCTGCCTCATGTGCAAACCTCATGTGCAAACATCTGCCTCATGTGCAAACCTCATGTGCAAACATCTGCCTCATGTGTAAACCTCATGTGCAAACATCTGCCTCATGTGCAAACCTCATGTGCAAACATCTGCCTCATGTGTAAACCTCATGTGCAAACATCTGCCTCATGGGTAAACCTCATGTGCAAACATCTGCCTCATGTGCAAACATCTGCCTCATGTGCAAACCTCATGTGCAAACATCTGCCTCATGTGTAAACCTCATGTGCAAACATCTGACTCATGTGCAAACCTCATGTGCAAACATCTGCCTCATGTGTAAACCTCATGTGCAAACATCTGCCTCACGTGTAAACCTCATGTGCAAACATCTGCCTCATGGGTAAACCTCATGTGCAAACATCTGCCTCAGGTGCAAACTTCATGTGCAAACCTCATGTGCAAACATCTGCCTCATGTGCAAACCTCATGTGCAAACATCTGCCTCATGTGTAAACCTCATGTGCAAACATCTGCCTCATGTGCAAACATCTGCCTCATGTGCAAACCTGATGTGCAAACATCTGCCTCATGTGTAAACCTCATGTGCAAACATCTGCCTCATGGGTAAACCTCATGTGCAAACATCTGCCTCATGGGTAAACCTCATGTGCAAACATCTGCCTCATGTGCAAACCTGATGTGCAAACATCTGCCTCATGTGTAAACCTCATGTGCAAACATCTGCCTCATGTGCAAACATCTGCCTCATGTGTAAACCTCATGTGCAAACATCTGCCTGATGTGTAAACCTCATGTGCAAACATCTGCCTCATGTGTAAACCTCATGTGCAAACATCTGCCTCATGTGTAAACATCTGCCTCATGTGTAAACCTCATGTGCAAACATCTGCCTCATGTGTAAACCTCATGTGCAAACATCTGCCTCATGTGCAAACCTGATGTGCAAACATCTGCCTCATGTGTAAACCTCATGTGCAAATATCTGCCTCATGGGTAAACCTCATGTGCAAACATCTGCCTCATGGGTAAACCTCATGTGCAAACATCTGCCTCATGTGCAAACCTCATGTGCAAACATCTGCCTCATGTGTAAACCTCATGTGCAAACATCTGCCTGATGTGTAAACCTCATGTGCAAACATCTGCCTCATGTGTAAACATCTGCCTCATGTGTAAACCTCATGTGCAAACATCTGCCTCATGTGTAAACCTCATGTGCAAACATCTGCCTCATGGGTAAACCTCATGTGCAAACATCTGCCTCATGTGCAAACCTGATGTGCAAACATCTGCCTCATGTGTAAACCTCATGTGCAAACATCTGCCTCATGTGCAAACATCTGCCTGATGTGTAAACCTCATGTGCAAACATCTGCCTCATGTGTAAACCTCATGTGCAAACATCTGCCTCATGTGCAAACATCTGCCTCATGTGTAAACCTCATGTGCAAACATCTGCCTGATGTGTAAACCTCATGTGCAAACATCTGCCTCATGTGTAAACCTCATGTGCAAACATCTGCCTCATGTGTAAACATCTGCCTCATGTGTAAACCTCATGTGCAAACATCTGCCTCATGTGTAAACATCTGCCTCATGTGTAAACCTCATGTGCAAACATCTGCCTCATGTGTAAACCTCATGTGCAAACATCTGCCTCATGTGCAAACCTGATGTGCAAACATCTGCCTCATGTGCAAACCTCATGTGCAAACATCTGCCTCATGTGTAAACCTCATGTGCAAACATCTGCCTGATGTGTAAACCTCATGTGCAAACATCTGCCTCATGTGTAAACATCTGCCTCATGTGTAAACCTCATGTGCAAACATCTGCCTCATGTGTAAACCTCATGTGCAAACATCTGCCTCATGGGTAAACCTCATGTGCAAACATCTGCCTCATGTGCAAACCTGATGTGCAAACATCTGCCTCATGTGTAAACCTCATGTGCAAACATCTGCCTCATGTGCAAACATCTGCCTGATGTGTAAACCTCATGTGCAAACATCTGCCTCATGTGTAAACCTCATGTGCAAACATCTGCCTCATGTGCAAACATCTGCCTCATGTGTAAACCTCATGTGCAAACATCTGCCTGATGTGTAAACCTCATGTGCAAACATCTGCCTCATGTGTAAACCTCATGTGCAAACATCTGCCTCATGTGTAAACATCTGCCTCATGTGTAAACCTCATGTGCAAACATCTGCCTCATGTGTAAACATCTGCCTCATGTGTAAACCTCATGTGCAAACATCTGCCTCATGTGTAAACCTCATGTGCAAACATCTGCCTCATGTGTAAACCTCATGTGCAAACATCTGCCTCATGTGTAAACATCTGCCTCATGTGTAAACCTCATGTGCAAACATCTGCCTGATGTGTAAACCTCATGTGCAAACATCTGCCTCATGTGTAAACATCTGCCTCATGTGTAAACCTCATGTGCAAACATCTGCCTCATGTGTAAACCTCATGTGCAAACATCTGCCTCATGGGTAAACCTCATGTGCAAACATCTGCCTCATGGGTAAACCTCATGTGCAAACATCTGCCTCATGTGTAAACCTCATGTGTAAACATCTGCCTCATGGGTAAACCTCATGTGCAAACATCTGCCTCATGGGTAAACCTCATGTGCAAACATCTGCCTCATGTGCAAACCTGATGTGCAAACATCTGCCTCATGTGTAAACCTCATGTGCAAACATCTGCCTCATGTGCAAACATCTGCCTCATGTGTAAACCTCATGTGCAAACATCTGCCTGATGTGTAAACCTCATGTGCAAACATCTGCCTCATGTGTAAACCTCATGTGCAAACATCTGCCTCATGTGTAAACATCTGCCTCATGTGTAAACCTCATGTGCAAACATCTGCCTCATGTGTAAACCTCATGTGCAAACATCTGCCTCATGTGCAAACCTGATGTGCAAACATCTGCCTCATGTGTAAACCTCATGTGCAAACATCTGCCTCATGGGTAAACCTCATGTGCAAACATCTGCCTGATGTGTAAACCTCATGTGCAAACATCTGCCTCATGTGTAAACATCTGCCTCATGTGTAAACCTCATGTGCAAACATCTGCCTCATGTGTAAACCTCATGTGCAAACATCTGCCTCATGGGTAAACCTCATGTGCAAACATCTGCCTCATGGGTAAACCTCATGTGCAAACATCTGCCTCATGTGTAAACCTCATGTGCAAACATCTGCCTCATGGGTAAACCTCATGTGCAAACATCTGCCTCATGGGTAAACATCTGCCTCATGTGCAAACCTCATGTGCAAACATCTGCCTCATGTGTAAACCTCATGTGCAAACATCTGCCTCATGTGTAAACCTCATGTGCAAACATCTGCCTCATGTGTAAACCTCATGTGCAAACATCTGCCTCATGTGCAAACCTGATGTGCAAACATCTGCCTCATGTGTAAACCTCATGTGCAAACATTTGCCTCATGGGTAAACCTCATGTGCAAACATCTGCCTCATGGGTAAACCTCATGTGCAAACATCTGCCTCATGTGCAAACCTCATGTGCAAACATCTGCCTCATGTGCAAACATCTGCCTCATGTGTAAACCTCATGTGTAAACATCTGCCTCATGTGTAAACCTCATGTGCAAACATCTGCCTCATGGGTAAACCTCATGTGCAAACATCTGCCTCATGGGTAAACCTCATGTGCAAACATCTGCCTCATGTGCAAACCTGATGTGCAAACATCTGCCTCATGTGTAAACCTCATGTGCAAACATCTGCCTCATGTGCAAACATCTGCCTCATGTGTAAACCTCATGTGCAAACATCTGCCTGATGTGTAAACCTCATGTGCAAACATCTGCCTCATGTGTAAACCTCATGTGCAAACATCTGCCTCATGTGTAAACATCTGCCTCATGTGTAAACCTCATGTGCAAACATCTGCCTCATGTGTAAACCTCATGTGCAAACATCTGCCTCATGTGCAAACCTGATGTGCAAACATCTGCCTCATGTGTAAACCTCATGTGCAAACATCTGCCTCATGGGTAAACCTCATGTGCAAACATCTGCCTCATGTGCAAACCTGATGTGCAAACATCTGCCTCATGTGTAAACCTCATGTGCAAACATTTGCCTCATGGGTAAACCTCATGTGCAAACATCTGCCTCATGGGTAAACCTCATGTGCAAACATCTGCCTCATGTGCAAACCTCATGTGCAAACATCTGCCTCATGTGCAAACATCTGCCTCATGTGTAAACCTCATGTGTAAACATCTGCCTCATGTGTAAACCTCATGTGCAAACATCTGCCTCATGTGCAAACATCTGCCTCATGTGCAAACATCTGCCTCATGTGCAAACCTCATGTGCAAACATCTGCCTCATGTGCAAACCTCATGTGCAAACATCTGCCTCATGGGTAAACCTCATGTGCAAACATCTGCCTCATGGGTAAACCTCATGTGCAAACATCTGCCTCATGTGCAAACCTCATGTGCAAACATCTGCCTCATGTGTAAACTTCATGTGCAAACATCTGCCTCATGTGCAAACATCTGACTCATGTGCAAACATCTGCCTCATGTGTAAACCTCATGTGCAAACATCTGCCTCATGTGCAAACCTCATGTGCAAACCTCATGTGCAAACATCTGCCTCATGTGCAAACCTAATGTGCAAACATCTTCCTCATGTGTAAACCTCATGTGCAAACATCTGCCTCATGTGCAAACATCTGCCTCATGTGTAAACCTCATGTGCAAACATCTGCCTCATGTGCAAGCCTTATGTGCAAACATCTGCCTCATGTGTAAACCTCATGTGCAAACATCTGCCTCATGTGCAAGCCTCATGTGCAAGCCTCATGTGCAAACATCTGCCTCATGTGTAAACCTCATGTGCAAACATCTGCCTCATGTGCAAGCCTCATGTGCAAGCCTCATGTGCAAGCCTCATGTGCAAGCCTCATGTGCAAGCCTCATGTGCAAGCCTCATGTGCAAGCCTCATGTGCAAGCCTCATGTGCAAGCCTCATGTGCAAGCCTCATGTGCAAGCCTCATGTGCAAGCCTCATGTGCAAGCCTCATGTGCAAGCCTCATGTGCAAACATCTGCAGGTCTGAATTACTTTTTCCGGATTAAAATCTGATCAAAGAAGAGCTGAGACTGAGAAACAAACTTTAAATTGTAAAATTTAAAAGAAAAAGAACTGCTCAAATAAAACTGAATGGTCTGAACTGAAAAGGTAATTATTGGACTCCAGTTTGATTTTAAATAATTTCACAGGTTCTCATCAGGTTCAGTACATGTTTGTTGAAAACGGAGACCCGGGAAGAAACGGACCGGAGACGCAGACATGGACGTACCATCATACTTTGCAATCTCTTCATCAGCATCGTCCTTCTTCGCCTTGGACAGAAACCACCTGAAACCAACAAACAAACCCGATCAATGACAGCTGGTTTGGATCAGAACCAGCTCAGAGCAGAATTATTCTGCCTCTATGTCCAAGTCTCTACCCAACTTCCAACTCCACATCAGGATGCATTTACTGAACCTTGGAAATGGGAACCCTTCTTCATTGCTCCTTTGATCTTTTGTTTACTTATAGGAGGCTACAGATCTGGACCCACCCGGACCAGTCACTACAGAAACTTTTTGATGAAAGTGTTTTCCAATTTCAGAAATCCCCAGTAGTACCTGAACACATCAGTGCTAACCGTCTCCTCTGGAGCTGATTTTAGAGTCCAAACTCAGGATGTATGAGGCCAACATCCTTCAGAGTTCTGATTAGAACCTGGACCAGTTCAACATGTGACTCAGGCTCAGAGTGGTTCTAAAAGACGAATCAGAACCAACAGCATGGTCCAGTATTTTTCAGTTAAAGTCTCTCAGGTGTGTTTTGTCCTCACCCGTCCAGGGTCCCCCGGTCAAAAGACTCTGCAAAGAAGTGTTCCCCCATCGGTTCTGGAGCCCTGTAGGTCACCTGAACACACAGGTACGAGCAGTATGTTAGTGTACGAATGACCCATTTACCTTCACCCGCGACTGACGAACGATCTTCAGTATTAGACGCGAGTCTGATGAAGATGGATTGTTACAGAGTCATGGTGGTGTTTTGTGTGAAAGCCGGTCAGTAGATCATTAGGCCACTTCAGGCCCGTTATCGGAAGGACCTCCTGATTGGACCCGTTAATGTGCAACAGCTGCTTCCAGGGAAGTCCTCCAAACAAAACACAGATAACAGCAGGTCTTATTCCTGCAGATAACGGTTTATAGCCAACAACGCTAACAACATCCATCTCAAACCTGAACAAAAAACCATCCTGAAAAATATTCAGGTGAATGTTCAAATCCATCCAATCAGCAGCCGGCGGCTCACCTTTGGTGCAGCAGGAGTTTTTGAGGCAGGCGGGGCTTCGTCCTGTTCGTCTCCCTCTAGCTCCTCCTCTTCATCATCCTCAGTTCCAGCCAGGCCCAGATCCAGGTCGTCCTCCACGTCCACTTCCATGTCCTCGTCCTGATCCTGAGCCTGCGAGACGGGGGCCAAGCTGAGGCAGAGGAGGCCTGCCCCCAGAAGAATGAACAACAGGAACTTCTGATGCATTGTCTGCCAAGACAGGAAACAGCATGGGGGTCAGACACACACAAAATCAGAAAATATAATGTTACACCGACTGAAACAATGTAGGGGTGGGAGGTCCATCACCATGGAGACCAACCTGCACCCACAGGACAGGTCTCTTCAGCTCCTTTAACCATAATGAGATTACACCCTGTGGGATTACTACAGCAGCCCACGGATGATTTACACCTGCACACAGGTGGCTATTTACACACACACACACACACACCTGTGTTTACAGTCATTTAACAAGAGGTCCATCCACAGGAAGCTTTTTCTGCACAAACACAGCAGCATCTGCAGCACGTAACGTCCCACTGAAGGTGGCTGCAACGCTGCCTCTGCAGACCATAATAATGAATCAAGATGTGCTTCAGCTCACCACCAGAACACTGAATCAACAAGACAATAATAAGGACTATAAGTGTCACTTTGTGCATCTTTAAAACTGTTAAAACTGCCTAATCCCAATCAGTCGAGTGAAATGAGCTGAAGTTGCTGTTATCCTCCCAGACCGACGGCATCGAGGAGCCTGGAGTTCACTGTTAATCTGATATTAGAGCCAGTTCAGCCTGCAGGACATCTGCTGCTCCTCATATCCCCATCTAACTGGATCCTAACTGGGTTTATGTGGAAATTTATCACAGCTGACGATCAACAGCACAGAACGCATTGATATATGAAGACAGCAACAGTGGTTGGTTACTGAGTTGGAGTTTCACCTCAAAATAACAGAAAATCCGTTAAATACTGTTGAAGCATTTCTCTGCTGATGGTTCAGTTCAGAGACGGTTAAAGCGACGGTTGACCCAGCAGGTCAAACAGGTGACTATTTAACAGAAATCAGCAGTGAGGGCTTCCTGCTTCCTGCATGAAGAATAAATCCAGAGACCTGCCGTTTCTATCTTTCACTGGAACATTTCCTTAAACGCTTCGCCTGGGTCCTTTCTGAAATACTGTAGGTAGGTTCTTTACTGCGTCTGGAACTGGAATATCACACCAGGATTTATATTATTCTCCAGTTACATTTTAATCTCAGATGTCATGTTTTTCACAGAATCACACAGAGACCTGGGGCAGTCGGAGCGAGACGACCAATTACTAATTTATTAATTCACTGCAGTTATTAACAGTCCAGCACCAGTAAACAAAATAAAGATGTGAAGCAGTCAGTTTGTAAACGGACCGGTTCAGATTAAAATGAAAAGCAGAACCTTCCCACTTAATGGTTGACAAAAGTCCACTCCTCATTGGTCGAGGTTGTCTATTTCTGTGCATTAATTCTGATATTGCTGAAGATTTAACCCTTAAACACACAAACACAGCCGACATTTATCACATGTCCTCTGTTCACCAGATCAGGATGAACAGATCCATCATCTCAGCTTCTGCTGACTGATGAATAGCTAAAATGTGGTCAAGGGCCATAAAAGTCTGATCCAGGAGGATGTAGAAGAATCATCACAACTTTAAGACTTCGGCAGAAAGCTGCTGATAAATATGTTGACTGACAGAATCAATTAATTTATGTAATGGTTTATTAAAACTAACCTATTTATTTTACATTTACATTCATTAACAGAAGTGATTTTCCTCCTTCATAAAGACCAAGTGAACAATTTAAACCTGAACCATCTGGTTTTTGAATTGGTTGTCCTTTCTTATTTCACTTTACTTCTTTTAAGAACATTTCGTTCTGTTGTTGCTGAATTTCACTTGATTTGTTTCCAGCTCATAAAATTAAATTATGCTCATATCAGCGTCTCTGTTCTCCAGCAGCATCTCCAAAACACCAACACAAGTCTGAGGCAGACGCAGGAAATCTGAAACAACGTTCACGGCTCAGATCAGAAGCTGCTGGGTTATTCTGAATCGTTGCACAGTCTGCATCTCTAATGGAAGAACCGAACTGTAGTTCCAATGAAAGCAGGAAGACAAAGTTCTCCTGAATGTGAAAATGAAACATCAGTAGAGAAAAACAAAGCTGTTTTATACAGATTACTGAAAAAAGCTCATTTCTCAAGTATTATGCAAAGCACATCACTTTTAAAATGTTGCGTTGAAAACATGTTTCTCATGGGACCAATGTTACTTCAGAACATATTTGGGTCTGAAGCAAAAATGAGAATCTTCTGCCAGAAATATCTACACTTTAGATCCCAAAGTTCTCTGCAGACAAAGGCACGTGTCAACCTGGTGAAGAACCAGGAGGTGCAAATGCAGAACCAGCGGGACCGCACCCACAGTGGAGGAGAACCAGCGGGACCGCACCCACAGTGGAAGAGAACCAGCGGGACCGCACCCACAGTGGAGGAGAACCAGCGGGACCGCACCCACAGTGGAAGAGAACCAGCGGGACCACACCCACAGTGGAGGAGAACCAGCGGGACCGCACCCACAGTGGAAGAGAACCAGCGGGACCGCACCCACAGTGGAGGAGAACCAGCGGGACCGCACCCACAGTGGAGGAGAACCAGCGGGACCGCACCCACAGTGGAGGAGAACCAGCGGGACCGCACCCACAGTGGAAGAGAACCAGCGGGACCGCACCCACAGTGGAAGAGAACCAGCGGGACCGCACCCACAGTGGAGGAGAACCAGCGGGACCGCACCCACAGTGGAGGAGAACCAGCGGGACCGCACCCACAGTGGAGGAGAACCAGCGGGACCGCACCCACAGTGGAGGAGAACCAGCGGGACCGCACCCACAGTGGAAGAGAACCAGCGGGACCGCACCCACAGTGGAGGAGAACCAGCGGGACCGCACCCACAGTGGAGGAGAACCAGCGGGACCGCACCCACAGTGGAGGAGAACCAGCGGGACCGCACCCACAGTGGAGGAGAACCAGCGGGACCGCACCCACAGTGGAAGAGAACCAGCGGGACCGCACCCACAGTGGAAGAGAACCAGCGGGACCGCACCCACAGTGGAAGAGAACCAGCGGGACCGCACCCACAGTGGAAGAGAACCAGCGGGACCGCACCCACAGTGGAGGAGAACCAGCGGGACCGCACCCACAGTGGAGGAGAACCAGCGGGACCGCACCCACAGTGGAGGAGAACCAGCGGGACCGCACCCACAGTGGAAGAGAACCAGCGGGACCGCACCCACAGTGGAGGAGAACCAGCGGGACCGCACCCACAGTGGAGGAGAACCAGCGGGACCGCACCCACAGTGGAAGAGAACCAGCGGGACCGCACCCACAGTGGAAGAGAACCAGAGGGTCCGCACCCACAGTGGAGGAGAACCAGCGGGACCGCACCCACAGTGGAGGAGAACCAGCGGGACCGCACCCACAGTGGAAGAGAACCAGCGGGACCGCACCCACAGTGGAAGAGAACCAGCGGGACCGCACCCACAGTGGAAGAGAACCAGCGGGACCGCACCCACAGTGGAGGAGAACCAGCGGGACCGCACCCACAGTGGAGGAGAACCAGCGGGACCGCACCCACAGTGGAGGAGAACCAGCGGGACCGCACCCACAGTGGAAGAGAACCAGCGGGACCGCACCCACAGTGGAAGAGAACCAGCGGGACCGCACCCACAGTGGAAGAGACCCAGCGGGACCGCACCCACAGTGGAAGAGAACCAGCGGGACCGCACCCACAGTGGAAGAGAACCAGCGGGACCGCACCCACAGTGGAGGAGAACCAGCGGGACCGCACCCACAGTGGAGGAGAACCAGCGGGACCGCACCCACAGTGGAGGAGAACCAGCGGGACCGCACCCACAGTGGAGGAGAACCAGCGGGACCGCACCCACAGTGGAAGAGAACCAGCGGGACCGCACCCACAGTGGAAGAGAACCAGCGGGACCGCACCCACAGTGGAAGAGAACCAGCGGGACCGCACCCACAGTGGAAGAGAACCAGCGGGACCGCACCCACAGTGGAAGAGAACCAGCGGGACCGCACCCACAGTGGAGGAGAACCAGCGGGACCGCACCCACAGTGGAAGAGAACCAGCGGGACCGCACCCACAGTGGAAGAGAACCAGCGGGACCGCACCCACAGTGGAAGAGAACCAGCGGGACCGCACCCACAGTGGAAGAGAACCAGCGGGACCGCACCCACAGTGGAAGAGAACCAGCGGGACCGCACCCACAGTGGAAGAGAACCAGCGGGACCGCACCCACAGTGGAGGAGAACCAGCGGGACCGCACCCACAGTGGAAGAGAACCAGCGGGACCGCACCCACAGTGGAAGAGAACCAGCGGGACCGCACCCACAGTGGAAGAGAACCAGCGGGACCGCACCCACAGTGGAAGAGAACCAGCGGGACCGCACCCACAGTGGAGGAGAACCAGCGGGACCGCACCCACAGTGGAGGAGAACCAGCGGGACCGCACCCACAGTGGAAGAGAACCAGTGGGACCTCACCCACAGTGGAGGAGAACCAGTGGGACCGCACCCACAGTGGAGGAGAACCAGTGGGACCTCACCCACAGTGGAGGAGAACCAGTGGGACCGCACCCACAGTGGAAGAGAACCAGCGGGACCGCACCCACAGTGGAAGAGAACCAGCGGGACCGCACCCACAGTGGAGGAGAACCAGAGGGACCTCACCCACAGTGGAGGAGAACCAGCGGGACCGCACCCACAGTGGAGGAGAACCAGTGGGACCTCACCCACAGTGGAGGAGAACCAGAGGGACCGCACCCACAGTGGAGGAGAACCAGTGGGACCTCACCCACAGTGGAGGAGAACCAGCGGGACCGCACCCACAGTGGAGGAGAACCAGCGGGACCGCACCCACAGTGGAGGAGAACCAGCGGGACCGCACCCACAGTGGAGGAGAACCAGCGGGACCGCACCCACAGTGGAGGAGAACCAGCGGGACCGCACCCACAGTGGAGGAGAACCAGCGGGACCGCACCCACAGTGGAAGAGAACCAGCGGGACCGCACCCACAGCCTTAAAGCCTTAAATGTGTTGCATTCTCCTCTGTTCATTTGAATAATACCTTTAACAACCAGAACCTCAGACATCAGAGTATTTCAATGCTGAATGTTTTAAACTTTCTGTCTTACAGGACTCAAGTATTCGTTGCATTTAACAACATGTCAGTCCTGAAAGCAAGATCAGGCTATGAGCATAAAACTTGATGTAGTTCATTAAAAAGCCTTTAAATGCGTTCAGTTTAATGATTTGTTTCTCAAACAAGGAAAATATAATACCATTAGCATGTACACAAAGTATGAAACGTAAGGAGCTACAAAATGCAGATGTGCATGCACACATTTCTTCTTGTTGCACCACATGCTTGAAAAAAAAAAAAAAAGGTCCAAAGTGCGCCAATACTTCCAAGGACCGCAGTTTCTCCATCGTGAATGCGCTTTATTGTGCATTAAATAATTCACAATATCTAAACAGGTGACTGCTGGGAGCGACTCTAACTCTGCTGACATGTTGCATGTGTCCACCTCGTATGAATCTACACAGATTACAGCGATCCTTGCTTCTTACCTATTTAAGAACAAAACATTTAAAAAGTGTGTCTGTAATAAAAAATAAATAAATACATTTAAAAAACATGGCTCACGACAACAAACCCCCCCCCCAAAAAAAAACTAATAAAAGCCGCGATATTGCCGCTCGTAATGCATTTCCTATGAAATACTTATACTATCCACACGGCGCATTTCCGGAGTCACTTACTTCCGGTCCGGTCTTGGGGGAACTATTCATCTTTACCTGATTTTCTCTGAAAATCAACCAAATAGTTCATGTTTTCAAGTCAACTGATCCGATTTTCAAGCAGATGCCGCATTTCCCTGTTCTCTGTCCAGATTTCATGAAAAACTGGAAATAATTCCAGATGTAATTTTAGGATTTAGCTTTAATCTTCAGTTTGAAAAATGAATTTAAACTGAGTGTCGTTTTGTTCAAAGGAGAATAATTTGTCTATGTTTTAAATGTTGAAAACATCCCATTTAACCCCAACAAATCAGACCTTTTAGCTGAAGAAAATCACTGGCTAAAGTCAGTTAACTGACATTTATTCTGATAACCAAAAGCCAAAACATTCACCGTTTAACAAATACTATTTGTTGAGTTTTACGGAAGCATCCTAAAAACATTGAAATTAAGCAATATTGTTATTTCTGGTCGCAAAGTGTTCAACGTAAACCCAGAAACATAAATCACCCTAAAATTCCAGCTTTTTCAACACTGCAGCTGCTTTCATTTACAACCAACACTCAGGATTTTGGTGCCATTTTGAAGTTATTTTAATCCTTTACCCTTAGTTTAACCCCTAATTCAGCGTGTTGTAATTCTTGCCATCCACTGGAGCAGCTATGGTCTTCTAAACGTTTTAGCCTCTAATTTTAAAATAACCTGCCTGGTAAAGCTGCTCTTTAAACAAGCTGAATCAATCGGAGTGGACTTCTGACGTAAAAGGCTTCCAGCCGAGCAGGTTATCAGGCTGTCCGGGCTCACCTGCGGTTAATTAGCCGCCTGCTAGCCGCTTGGCTCAGACACATTTCCCCGCTCCATGTTTTACCACCAGAACCCACCGTCAGGTTACTAACTTCATCCCCACATTCCGAATAAAAAGCTCCTGCCAATAAACACTCAACTTGTCTGTGGTTTACTGTAAAAACGTCAATTTATCGCTTTCTTTACTCACCTCCAGCTCCGCGATGTGACCGCCTGGGAACTACTAAGGAGGGTCACGTGGGAGAATCACAGTGAAAACACCGCCTTCGCTCGACGCTGATTGGCCAGCAGGCCCCAGGGTCAGCCGTTTCCTGTCAAATGTCAGATGCTTATTGGTTGCAGGGAAATCTCTGTCGGACAGCCTGTCTTCAAGCTGAACCTCGTGGACAGCGATGATTGGTGCAGCTGTCACAGGAAACGTGCGCTGATTGGCTGTAGTAAGTCTCTGGAAACCAGAACAAATGTACTTGCTGAGAATGAAACGGATTTTATGGCAAAATATCAGAATTGAAAATCAATATCCTTTTTTGTTTTTAATTAGAAGAATCCTTTATACAAACTAATTTTATACCAATCTACTGTTAGCAATGTTTTCTGATGGGACAGTTTTCTGTCCAGCTACAGAAAACAGCTTGGTGCACGTTTTATTTCATTTAAATGTATTAAAGCACAATTTAGAAAACATGAACAAACCCTGTTCTGCCACTAAGCGACATCAGACAGGTGTGAAACTGAGACAAACATGCTGAACATCACAGGTCAGTCAGTAAGATCATAGAGAGCAGCTGCTGTGATTCCTTCCCATCTTTCCCATTTCTGCCAATATTTATACTCACCTTGCAGTAACACTGCTGTCATACATTATTGTGGCTTATTGCCACTTTGAGCAAAACAGAACCCCAGCATGATGCGACCACCACCATGCTTGACAAGCCTTACCTTGTCTCCTCCAAACATTTTCTTGTCATTACCTGGTCTGGTTATCAGTCTTTCCTCCAGAAGACATTTGGCCTGTCCACGTGGGCAGCTGCAGAATTCAGTCCAGCTTGAAGGCAAATGTTGGAGCAGTGGCTTTTTTCATGGTCATCATCTGTTCAGTGGGCTGGCTTCACTATCCACAGGGACACTGGTGTTCCAGCAGTTTCCAGTTCATGGCAGGCTTGATTGTTGGAGGTTCCTGGATTGTTCCTGAATATTCAAAGCAATTGCCTTTCATCTGAGAGGGACAGTTCTTTAAATCTGCAATTGTTTAGAAATGGACCTAGAACACGTTTAGAATCAAAATTCTCCTTAGCTATTCACATAGTTACTTGGGTTTTTCCATTGTTCTGACTGTTTGTCGATTCAATAAGTGCTGTCAAACTAATGTTTTATGCTGCAGGTAAAAAACCTCAGCAACACTTACTAGCAGGTTTACATGCTCACTGCTAACTGGAGTTACAATCTGCAACTCCTGAATTGATGTGTTCGTTAAATGAAAGCTGACTGAGTGGTTCTCTGCTTGCTGTGTTGGTTTGAAGCATAGCAGGAGTAGCTGAGACAGAAACAAGTTATTCTTTAAAAAACGTGCCTCCCTTCAAACTGTCTTAAAGTCTTATTGCACCAAATATTATCATTGTAACAGGCCATAACACATTTTTATTATTTTACAGGCCTATTAACCTATCATGACACCTGATTTATGTTCTTCAGTTTGTCAGGTTAAAACTGAACCAAGCTGTATTTCCTGTATTTTGGGTTTGGTATGAACATTAACAACAAATCTGAGAGTTTTAGGTGTCGTCTCTCAAACTTTCCTGATCCTTCAGTCAGAGCAGAGCTGTGACCATCATTATGTGATCTCCATTCATGTGACCCAGTGCTGATGGGACCCATCAACCAGAAAGCTTCTTTAACCCTTTGTATTCCCTGTGGTGAAGCAGGTTTACGCTTTCTGCCAAGCAGCTGCATCTCTGTTCCCTCAGATCGGTTTGAGTTGATCCACACTGGAGACTCGACTGTTTTATTTCTGAAAACTAAAAGCTTAGGAAAGATGAGCGCAACTTTTCAGACTTAACCTTCTTCACTTTCAACATGGAGCTAAAATCAAAAGCTCAAATATGTTTTCTTGTTTTCTGCAAACACTTTCTTCGATAAAAATTTATTAATTATTTATTATCTCCACTTTCTATATAAAGATGTCAAAGCTCAGCTCTTGCCTCCATGAAGAAATCAGTTAAACAAACGTTCATCTGTGAAAACCCAAGACACTTGAATCTGAAACTTTTTAATGCTACTGAAAATACAGATTAATTTCAACATTTGACCTTATGAGGTCGCTGTTGCCTTAGTTGTTGCGATTTTCTAGACTGTATTTTATTATGAATTAAATGCATACTTTCCTCCTCATCCCCTCACCCACAAGTAATGTGCTGTCAAGCTGCAGTTTCTCTTCTCGGCTTCAGCGCAGGCAGAGTAAAAATCAAACAGTTTATTATTCCATTAATAACCACAAATCTGTTACTGTCGAGCAGTTAGACCTTCAGAGCAGAACAGCTGGTTCTAACAGCCTCTGCAGTTCAGCAAACTGAGATCAGCTGTTCTGAAGATGTGGAAAGGTTTTATCAGATAAATGACCCCAAAAACCTTTAATCCTGCATCAGCTGCCTGGCAGATACTGAATGAATCACAAGGTTACTGTCATTTATTTGTATGTGTCTTGGTGACTAAATGCAGGTTTGAGAAAAAAAATGAGCAAAGTTCAAACTCCGAAGTTCCTACAGACCAGGAAAATGTTGGTCTCTGACTGAAGAAAATGAAAACGGGCATCAATATTTAAATCAGCCTCTACGTTCCTAAAACTTCCAGGTTACTTTCGGTCTGATCTTAGAGTACTTTCTTGTAGCTTAGAATAAGTAACCTGTAGTCCTCGACAGGAACCTTATACATTCCTGAAGGTAACCTGGAGGTTCTGAGGACGGATTCTCCCCATTTTTGGAGAGCACCAGTTCCAGGAACATACTCCAACCTCTTGAAAAGTGCAATTAAAGTATCCTGTAAATTCTGAGGAAATACACTATCAGTACTTGGAAAGTACCCAGTAAAGTACCCTGAACATTTCAGAGAAGTCCCCTTTAAGTCTAAGAAAGGTACCCGTAGGTTTGAATAAGGTGACCTGTAGGTTCTGGAACACTCTCTACGTTCTAGAACCTAGAAGGTTTGGTAGATGTTGTAAGGATTATGATTATTGATTAATTAATATTCATCAAGAATTATAATTTAAAATCATAATTTGGAAAATCATAATTTCTTAATATTCTTAATCGTGCTGGGTTTTGGATCCGGTTTCACCAGATGGTCAGCTGCCTCTAATGATGGTGGAGGTTGGGCGTATGCCTGGTGCACAGCTTCTGTCAGAATCTTGCAGAAAGCATCCTTCTTCTCTTTCCTCAGGTTCAATCCTGCATGTTGACTCCAACCTTTACCATCAGGTTTATCTTTGGGTCTCAAACGATGGTCAGGTCGTCTGTTCGACCGGACATGGTCCGGCAACTTTGACTGTGGCTGGTACTCAGTACCGCCCCCCCCGGTCCAGCTCACCAAACATACGTTGTTCCCTGAACCTGTTCTTAACATGGGTTCTGTTTGAGGGCATTTCTCTACCTTCTGATGCACCACTGTCTTCTTCTGTGTGTACCTGTAAAACTCTAACCTCACCTTCTGATCCATCAGTAGGGCGTGCACGTGTTTCCCACACCATCTGAGCGTATTTACGGATCTCCTGCATGGTGAAGGTTTTTGTTCTACAGTACATAGTAACATCATAACGTGCGATTTCATGAAGGTTATGGAGGAACAGAGATTTAAAAGCATGTTCCTCCTCTATGCTGGGAGCATTACCACCTTGGAAGTAAGCGGCTCTAAGGCGCTGGTCATACTCTCTGGGTGCTTCGCTTTTATTTTGCTAGATAGCCAAAGCACCAAGTGCTGTGGAGGCCCGGTCCGTGTACACAGAATATTCTTCCCTTAAAGCTTCGAAGAGGGTTGAATAATGGTCTCGGACTGCAGAGGGCAGGCTCTCCATAAAAACATGGACGCTCCTGGATGTTGTCTTCCAGATGAGCTTCAACTTTTCCTGTGCTGATGGGCAGTACAGGTCTAAAAGGCAGCGTTCAACTTCCCTAAGATAATCCTCAATGTTTGATTCCTCATTATTAGGGTCAAAACGCTCTCTGTCTTGGGCAAGAGACTCAAGCTGGCGTCTGCACGATCCACTCTCAGGGATTGGTGCTGGCCCATCTGAGTCATCATCTGAAGGTTCAATCCTGCTGCATCCCTTGTGTGTCAGGGCATCACGCTTCACCCTTGGGGGAGGCACTGGAGGCTGCTCATGGTACAATGGTGGGCCCTGTGCTCCATGGACTCGGGTCCTGGGCAGCGGTTGAGGGCAGTATGAACCACCTGAGTACCCAAGATGGCTCTCATGTCGCCTTGGCGGAGATGAGGGATTGCAGAGCTGGGTCCTGCAAGTCAAGTTTGAAGGCTGCTCGCCCCTAAAACTTGAACCATTTACTTCTAGTGAGTCCACCTCCAGGTATTGTTCATGGTTGTCTACTACAGTGGGGTGGGACACCGCACCACTGAATGTAATCTGCCTACTCATACCTGTTCTGGACTCTGTGGATGTGTGGACAAAACCACAAGCTTGGGAAGGTTGTCTCTGGAGAGCAGCTTCTACGTTTTCTAGCTCTGAGTGGAAGGTTCTCTCAGGGTGTTGCACGTGCGGCTCACCTTCAGAGGCTTCAACCTGTGAGACAGGATTTATCTCCACTCCCCAGTCCTCTGGGGATGGGGGTGTATCCTGGCTATGCTCAGCTACCTCCAACCTTCTGGCTGCTTCCAACCTCTCCTCCACTTCTAACAGTTCACACCTAGTTGCCTCTGCTGTCTGCAAAGTATTATTCAGCATAAACTGTAGTTTAAAACGCTGTTCAACTTCCAAACTGACCCTTTGCTGATATAAAAGAGTGAGCTGTCCTAACACATCGGCTACCTGTCTGTCTTTTGGTGGGTTCTTAATGACCAGGAGCAACTCCTGAATCCTTACATCGCAATCCTCAATACTATAATCATTAAGAGCTTTAAGCTCCTCTGATGACAATAAAATCAAAGCTCCAATTGCTTCCTGTGCCTGCATTTCTGTGGGGCCCTCCTGACTCACATCTCCAGCTGCATTCTGGGATGTTTTCTCCATCTTTGCCCAAAATGCACAACAACAAACAAAGCTGTTCAGCTATGAATGACCACTAAAATTACCAGTAGTGACAATTAGCAGTAACACAAACAGACTAAGCTGTTTAGTTTTGAATGATCGCTAAAATCAACACACAAAAAAAGTTTATGAAACAAAACCAAAATTTTAAAATAAAATTTTAAAATAAAATTTTTAAATAAAATTTTAAAAGTGGGATAAATAAACTAAAACATTTCAACGCTATTTTTAGCTTCAAATGGATGTTAGTGATTCATAATATGGGTTATTTACTTTCTTGCAGGACCTACCAAGTTAGACAACTAAAGTTAGTTATGCGAGTCTGGTTAAAACACGCTTCACACACAAGAAAACCCAGCAAAGATGCATAAATTTCAGAGCAGAAGTGGCAATAAATGATCAATAACTTGATTTTAGCTCAAGCTATGTCATCGAGGATGGGATTATCTGCCTGTGTTAACAAAACTAATCACATTAGTTAATTTCTGTAATTCTCACTAGTGACCACAAGGTGGGACTAAACGCCTGTCTGCAGCGGAGAAAATCCTGTTGTAACTGTAATTCACTCAATGGCCACCAGACGGTGGTGTTGCTTCCTCCCTGACTGGGAGAGTGTTAGTTATAGCTGTAGTTACACCAACGGACACTAGAGGCAGATAGGATGCCTCCTACTGTACCAGGAATGTTTTGGTTGCTCTGGCAACAAGCTGACTGCGCCACAGCTCTAAGCCAGCAGGGGTTGCTTTGACAAGCTGGCAATTTACGTTGAATAAACTACGCAAAACGTAAACCTTGCGTCCTCAAAAGCACCTTAGAAAAACTATTATTACTATTAGGAGTATATTATTACTTCTCTGCAGTAGAATTAGTCAAGATACATCCTCTAGTTTACAACTGCGAAATTTGACCAAATCTCACAACAGTTTCCAGGATATCACAAATGTGTTACTTCGTGCAATAGTGATATCTGTCATTTTAAGGCCCGTCTTAGGGAACGCCATAATGTAAGGATTATGATTATTGATTAATTAATATTAATCAAGACTTATAATTTAAAATCATAATTTGGAAAATATTAATTTCTTAACCCAAAATCATGACTTACGAATAGAACTCAGAGATATGCTCTGGTGTTGTGATTATGGGCTTTAATAATTACAAATTATTAACCAAAACCACTAAATGTCACTGTTTATTCAACCGCTTCACCAAAGGTGGAGGATATTCGACCTTATTTTGACAGATAAATCATTCCTGCACAAAATAAACACAAACGCTTCTCTTAATTATATATATGAAGATTTATTGAAGCCAAATAATCCTGATATACCATTATTCACCTAACTAACAAGCACCGTTCTACACAAAGGGAATAAAAATGACTACCTAACAGTAATAATAAAAGAAAAGTACATATCCATTTAGTGTCTATGAAGATCAAACCAGTAGTTTTATGGAGAAAATGTGTAATTTGGGTTAAATGGAAATAAATCCTCCTGTTGTGTTGATGTCTCGATCAGCGATCAGCTGATAAAACGGTGAGGCCACGCCCCTTTAGCCACAATCAGCTGATCGCCCCAAATCTTGACAAAGTGTCATAAACTCTGAGGCGGGAACTCAGTGGAAAACCTCCAGTAATAAAACTGGAACAAAGAGTTGGTGAGACCCAGACTGCAGCTGTTTTGAATGAAAAACTTTTAAAAGTCCAACTTTTAACTCGTGATTGATTTGGGATCAGATGGACAAATCAAAACACAGCTCAGCATAAAATACTTCCATCAGTATTCCAACAAGTTAATACTTTAGATTAACTACTGGTGATTATAAATCACTTTAACTGCCTCATCCTGCACAGACCTCTAAATGCACTTATCTGATTTAATATAAAAAGAACGAAATTACTTTGAGGTTGATTTCTTCTCTCCACCGGTCGAGGATCAGGTCTGAAGAAAAGGAGGGGAGGAGGACCACGCGTCCGTGATCAAATTATGGAAACAAAACGGTAAGTTCTCATCCGTCCAGGAGGGGAAAAGATGAAGAACCTTTAGTCGACTGCATCAACAAGGAGGGAAACTCATCTCCTTGGACATAGAACCTCTGTGGGTTTCCACCTGCGCCAGGTGTGGGCGTGGTCTCCGATCGGTAAATAAATCCTCTGATCTTCTCGTATCAGACAGATTTCCAGCTTTCAAGCTCTTCCAGGAATGGCTTGTGGAGCAAATGTTCGCCTGCGAGCTTTTTGTCTCTCCAGATATGCGCCTCCGATGCGCCGTCATGTTAGACAGGCGGGAAATAGCCCCGAAACTTCATCCTGTGGGTTTTACACTCTTAGTGACGTCAGAGCTGTGACGTCTGTTGAGCTGCGTGCGTCATAATGTGTGGATGACCCCAACAAAGTTTTCCTGAGTCAGCTGAAAACTGTCCAACCCCAGGCCAGTGGAGCTTTGTGCAGAACAGAGGTTGTGATTGATGACTGATCAGTAAGGCCATTTTGGATTTTATTAAAGGCTGACATGTTTAAATTTGCTGCACTGTAAGAAAACACCAAAAAGCTAAAATCATTTGATTTTTTCTCTTTATTACAATCCACAGATTGGATAGTAGTTTAAGCTCTTTTAAATACTTTATCTAAAGGATAGAAAAGACACAAAGAAGATGACAGCAATGCAATCCAGGGCACCATAAAAGAAATCAAACAAACCTCAAGTTTATGTCCAGTATGAATGACTCTGAATGAAGTTTTGATCTAAATGTAAAAATATAAATAAATATAAATCTAAACTCCTGTGAGTGAGTCTGGATAGAGAGACCGGAGCTCAGTCTCAGTGGAGAAAAAGTCCAGATAAATCGTTCCCTGAGATTATTTTCCTGGCTTTCTTTAATGAAATGATCGTACAGATCACTGAGAACGGATCTGATGGTATAAAGAGCTGAAATCAGCAAACAGACGGGACCTCCTCTCCTCATCTGGCAATGAAATAGTGTCAGATTATAACCAACAAAAGAACCAGTTATTTTTATTCCAGTAGTGATATTTTTATGTATTAACAAACAGTACTTTCATGAGATTTACTTTAAATAGTGTTTTCTCCCAAAAGAGGAAATAATTTGTTCTCAAAACGTTTTATTAAGAAAAAAATGTATTAATCCTTTTTACAGACATCCTGTTTGTTTTGCCAAATTTGGTTTGATGTCTTGTCTGAAAAACTTCAACTTCAACCTAAAATCGACTGAGTTGTCTTTATTTAAGTCCTTCTAAAAGGTCTCATTGTTCTCAGGTTAATATGCTGAGTGATCAGATGTCATTACAACGAGCTCCAACTGCTTAAACAGTTTACATTACAACAAAATCCGACTTCCAGTGATTTTGAGCCCAGACTGATCAGCTACCTTCATGTCAGAACCATCACATGATCAGCTCAGGTGGAGGCTGAAATGCCTCCATCAGTCTAATCAGCAGACCGACGCTAGAACGGAGTAACAGACTTCATCAAAACAGCCTCATCTGCAGGAAACTGCAGCTGAAGGAACTGAGGCCCGGATCATCAAGAAATTCAAGGCTGAAATGAGAATGAAGGGGATCAGAACCTTGAAGCTTTGGACCTGTTGTCGGAAAACTCCTCAAATATGAACCCAACTGAGAACCTGTGGTCAGTTTTTAAAAAGCATGTGGAGAAACAGAAGCCAACAGAGTTAACTCCAAGATCTAAGAGGATAGGAATGGGTCACCATTCAATCGGTATTTGATCCAGAAGATGAAAGTCAGAGAGATTTCCAGAAGATATGAAAAACAAGTCTGGAAATCTGATGAGGCTGATACCAAAAACCTTTGAAATGAAAGCAGCACAACATCATGTCACAGCAGAAAGCGTTGGCCAGGACTGCATAATCAGACAATACATCTCCCTAACCAAGAAGAAGAGCTCCAAGATAATGTGGCGTGGCATATAAAAACTTCTTGGCCTTTATTTATTAGATAAGGAAAATCTGCTGTTCCTGCACATCTAAGATCCGACCTAAAGGGAACACAATCCGGTCAGAGTGACTGACACGGATTATTTACATCAATTGAAGGCACCTACTGTTAATGTGGAGGAATAACAGGAAATCTGCACATGAAGGGAACAATTTATCCCAAACTTCCTCTCCTCTGAGAATGGAGGCAACACAAATCCCTCTCTGGAAGACAAAGTCTGGATGGACAACAGTCTCTTTACAGAAAACAGAAAGTTTTTACACTGGACAGAAAGAGACAGCTCTGTAAACTACAGAGTACTGTGGAGTAAAGGCCTCTGTTACTTGAACTATACCAAACATCGGCTGCCTTCATCAGTAGTTTCAGGACACACAATGATTCAGGATGGACACTACATGTGACGGAAATCTGCTCTGTCTTTATTAAGGCAACTCGTTAACTGGCGGAGGGAGAACCCAGAGCAGCGGACACACACCGACTCGTGTCTGTGTGTGTGTGTGTGTGTGTGTGTGTGTGTGTGTGTGTGTGAGTAAGTGAGATCATACATGAAGGGGGAGGGTGGGTAATGGCAGGAAGGGCCATGTCTGCAGACAGGAAGCATCTCAGCGCTCCAACTTCCAGTGATTTCACATTTAGCTTACTGTATGTACACATAAATACAGAATCATCTGGATAAGTACAGCTTCACGTTGCTGTGGAAACCAGCAGAACATTTTTGGGTTTCCACCGCTGCCGCCATCTGTTTGAATGGTTTCAGTCTCTGGGCGGATCAGCTTTGCAGCGGAGAGGCCCGTCCACACGGTGGTGCCACAGCACCGCGGAGAGGTTCTGGAGTCAGGAGCCTGTGCTCAGGTGGGCTCAGGTGTCACTCTGCTTTCTTTATGAAGATCTGGAAGAGAGACGAATTGAGGAGCAGAACCAAAATCAATAATTCAATGAAATTACAAAATGAACACAAAACCCATTATGGTTCATAAGAGAAGCTGACCCCCCACCTTCTTGAAATCTAACACAATTTTCAGTTTGTGTCGTTATTTTAAAGATACTGCACTGAATTCAGAACTAGTTCTAATACAACAGTGCTTAAACGAACAGGAAGATGTCCTGTTTGTGATGCTCAGGCCACTCTGTGAAGAACTAAAATGAGTTACAAGTTAAACAAATTTTCAAGATAGCATCCATGAACCCAAAGATGTTTTATTACATAAACCTGGGAATACAAAATAAATGCTTCTCTTAATTAAAAATAAATGTGTTCTTATTACACTCATTGTTTGTTACATTGAATAGTAGAGAAACCTGACATTTCAAAGTAAAATTCCCTTCTAACAAATAAATGTAATAAAAAAATAACTATTGGATTTGAGGTACTCCCGACTTAAAGAACCGTGGAATAAATTGTTGTATTTTATTTTAGTAATAACTTATTTAGCTTAATTTAATTGATGTGAATACTACATAAACCTAAAATTACAAAGTAAAAGCCCCTTGAAATACATCAAACCAAAAACAAATGCTACCTTAACAAAATATAGTGGTTCTACAAAATAAAAACTTTCCTTATGTAAGTAAATGTGCTCTTTTTCTGAGAAAGCTCACCTGAAATAAAACGGGTTCAATAAACAAGCATGGCATATCAAAAGAAAAGTCTCACACAAAATGTTACAATTCAACATAAAACCGACTGAATATCATATTGGATCTCCAAAAAAAGAGCTTCCCTTTAATTTAAAATGAAAAACAAAATACTGTTATAGTTTCAAATTAAAAGCCTCCTAAAATAAAAACATACAAGATTACAAAAATAATAATAATTACAATTGTAATTAAATGTGGCATTAAATTAATGCCTGGTGTTACAAAATAAAAGTGTCACATTAAGGAAAGAAATAATTTTAACAAATTTGGTATTTCAACATAAAAGCCTTAAAATCTACAACAATTATAGAAGTTCAATTTAACTGTATCTGTTCTTAAATAAACTCTTTGTGAGTCTGTTTATAATCATTGTAGGAAGCAAATAAATAAGCAGCCATATTCAATAAATGAGAACATTATAGAAAAGTTCATTTATTACATTCCATCACTAAGTGAAACACATTATACAGGTCCTTCTCAAAATATTAGCATATTGTGATAAAGTTCATTATTTTCCATAATGTAATGATGAAAATTTAACATTCATATATTTTAGATTTATTAAACACTAACTGAAATATTTCAGGTCTTTTATTGTCTTAATACGGATGATTTTGGCATACAGCTCATGAAAACCCAAAATTCCTATCTCACAAAATTAGCATATTTCATCCGACCAATAAAAGAAAAGTGTTTTTAATACAAAAAACGTCAACCTTCCAATAATCATGTACAGTTATGCACTCAATACTTGGTCGGGAATCCTTTTGTAGAAATGACTGCTTCAATGCGGCGTGGCATGGAGGCAATCAGCCTGTGGCACTGCTGAGGTCTTATGGAGGCCCAGGATGCTTCGATAGCGGCCTTTAGCTCATCCAGAGTGTTGGGTCTTGAGTCTCTCAACGTTCTCTTCACAATATCCCACAGATTCTCTATGGGGTTCAGGTCAGGAGAGTTGGCAGGCCAATTGAGCACAGTGATACCATGGTCAGTAAACCATTTACCAGTGGTTTTGGCACTGTGAGCAGGTGCCAGGTCGTGCTGAAAAATGAAATCTTCATCTCCATAAAGCTTTTCAGCAGATGGAAGCATGAAGTGCTCCAAAATCTCCTGATAGCTAGCTGCATTGACCCTGCCCTTGATAAAACACAGTGGACCAACACCAGCAGCTGACACGGCACCCCAGACCATCACTGACTGTGGATACTTGACACTGGACTTCTGGCATTTTGGCATTTCCTTCTCCCCAGTCTTCCTCCAGACTCTGGCACCTTGATTTCCGAATGACATGCAGAATTTGCTTTCATCCAAAAAAAGTACTTTGGACCACTGAGCAACAGTCCAGTGCTGCTTCTCTGTAGCCCAGGTCAGGCGCTTCTGCCGCTGTTTCTGGTTCAAAAGTGGCTTGACCTGGGGAATGCGGCACCTGTAGCCCATTTCCTGCACACGCCTGTGCACGGTGGCTCTGGATGTTTCTACTCCAGACTCAGTCCACTGCTTCCGCAGGTCCCCCAAGGTCTGGAATCGGCCCTTCTCTACAATCTTCCTCAGGGTCCGGTCACCTCTTCTCGTTGTGCAGCGTTTTCTGCCACACTTTTTCCTTCCCACAGACTTCCCACTGAGGTGCCTTGATACAGCACTCTGGGAACAGCCTATTCATTCAGAAATGTCTTTCTGTGTCTTACCCTCTTGCTTGAGGGTGTCAATAGTGGCCTTCTGGACAGCAGTCAGGTCGGCAGTCTTACCCATGATTGGGGTTTTGAGTGATGAACCAGGCTGGGAGTTTTAAAGGCCTCAGGAATCTTTTGCAGGTGTTTAGAGTTAACTCGTTGATTCAGATGATTAGGTTCATAGCTCGTTTAGAGACCCTTTTAATGATATGCTAATTTTGTGAGATAGGAATTTTGGGTTTTCATGAGCTGTATGCCAAAATCATCCGTATTAAGACAATAAAAGACCTGAAATATTTCAGTTAGTGTGCAATGAATCTAAAATATATAAATGTTAAATTTTCATCATTACATTATGGAAAATAATGAACTTTATCACAATATGCTAATATTTTGAGAAGGACCTGTATAGATTCATTACACAGCCTTTATTTCTGTTAATTATGAGGATTTTGTGCTTTCAGCCAAATTCAAACACGACATTTAAGATTAGAATATTACATTAGACCCATTAAAACATTACAATACAGAAATTAATGAAACGTATGTAAAATATCTGCTTAAAGGTTGTTATTTTTAATCTGCCTTATCCGAACACATCTAATAATTTATTGAAACTGCAGCAGCATAAATCGAACTGCAGTCAGGCCGCTTGGAATACTTGATAGGCTGTGGACTGTCCTTTAGGCCCAGAAAAAATACAATTAATAATGTAACTCATAATTAGTTTTTATTTGTTTAAATCTTCAGTATTTTGTTTTTGTCATTTAATACTCATGTGATTTAAGGTTTTAATCCTGATAAATAGCATCAACCAGCCAGGGAAAACAAGCCTCTATGGCTAAACCAGGTGCATTAACACGATGGACCGACTTATTTTAATCCATGTGCATTGTCCCTTTTTAAATAAATAAACTAAACTACACATTTTTTTGTGATGGTGAAGCTCACGGAGAGAGGTGGGAGGAACTACAGAGACCACAGAGGAAAATGTGGCTTAATCTGAATCAAATATGTCGTTAATACTGACCTGTAGAAAATAAAACTTCGATAATTAGAGAGAGTTTTGTAAAACTGAAGCCCACTGAAATAAACCATAGTATTTCAAAATAAAAGTATGTCTTAAATAAATATGTTGATATTTCACTTTATTTCTAAAGTCCTCACTAGAACCTAGAAGGTAGAGAACATCAGCCCAGTTCTAAAGTCCTTCAGCTGGTTCCCTGGACCTCAAAGAAGAGACTTTAAAATACTTCAGTTAGTTTCAAAGGCACTGAATGGCTTAGCTCCAAAATACATTAAAGATCTATTGCTGTTGTATCAACCTTCCAGTTCATTCAGGTCTTCTGGTTCCTGTCTGCCCTGCAGAACCAAAACCAGAACCAGAACCAAACATGGAGAAGCAGCATTCAGTTCTTCTGCTCCCCTAATCTGGAACAAACTTCCAGAGAACTTCAGAGATGCTGAATCCCCGAGTTCTTTTAGAACAACATTAAAAACACATTTGTTCAGAGTAACTTTAATTCTTCTATTTAAACTATGAACTAAAACATCATTAATTTCAGCCTCTAGTCCAACTTTTCTTTACTTTTATTTTGCTATGTACTGTATTTTCTTTTCTTATGTTTCCAGCATGTCAATCACTGTAAATTGTCTTGATGCTGAAATGTTCTCTACTAATAAACAATTTTTGTGTTTCAATAATTTAAACAATATTGACTATGGGATCCATTTGTGCTTTTAAGGAATCAAAATATAAAATACATTTAATAATCAAAACTGCAATGGATCTTTCTTAACTAAAGATCGAATTCTGACACAATGTCTGACTAAAACATTTCTTCTATTTATAGAAATAAACAAAGAAAAACACAGATTTAAATGTTATAAAATTATTAAAATAAAGACTAAATAAAGGCTTGACTGAAGACCAATCATTTTCTTTACCTGCTTCTTCCCTAGCGGGTCACTGGGGAGCTGGTGCCTATTTCCAGCAGTGGTTCCTCTAAAGCCTTTAAAACTAAAAACAGGATGCTAGCTTCAGCTCCTGTTGGTCAGAAAGGTAGCTATTTATGAAAAGCAATGGACCCGGCGGAACCAAGAAAATACAGTGCCTTGCGAATGTACTCGGCCCCCTTGAACTTTTCAACCTTTTGCCACATTTCAGGCTTCAAACATAAAGATATAAAATTCAAATTTTTTGTGAAGAATCAACAACAAGTGGGACACAATCATAAAGTGGAATGAAATTTATTGGATGTGTCAAACTTTTTTAACAAATAAAAAACTGAAAAGTGGGGCGTGCAATATTATTCAGCTCCTTTACTTTCAGTGCAGCAAACTCACTCCAGAAGTTCAGTGAGGATCTCTGAATGATCCAATGTTGTCCCAAATGACTGATGATGATAAATAGAATCCACCTGTGTGTAATCAAGTCTCCGTATAAATGCACCTGCTCTGTGATAGTCTCAGGGTTCTGTTCAAAGTACAGAGAGCATCATGAAGACCAAGGAACACATCAGGCAGGTCCGAGATACTGTTGTGGAGAAGTTTAAAGCTGGATTTGGATACAAAAAGATTTCCCAAGCTTTAAACATCCCAAGGAGCACTGTGCAAGCAATTATATTGAAATGGAAGGAGTATCAGACCACTGCAAATCTACCAAGACCCGGCCGTCCCTCTAAACTTTCATCTGGAACAAGGAGAAGACTGATCAGAGATGCAGCCAAGAGGCCCATGATCACTGGCTGGTTTGAAACCACCAGGATGTGTCCAAATCTGAACAGTTGTCATAGTTTTGATTGCCGACTTGACCCACATGCAGAGAACACTCAGGAACAAAGAACATTTTAATAATTTTATTTAAAGACAGGAACAAGGATCTGTCCACCATGAAGGCCGGGCTGGGCTGTGATGGGAAGGAACGGAGGTAAGTAATAGTAACTTGGAACGAATAGACTAGGTCCAGGTAATGCCTACTGATGGGGCGTCGGTATCCGCCAGGGAGAGGACGCGTCAGGACTGAGAGCTGATCCAGAGAACTATGTCGGCAGGAGTCAGGGAAATAATCCTTTGAGGAGGAGTGGACAGGATTCGCGGCTGGAGCGGTACACTGATCTGTTCGGACTGCCAGCCAGGTAAGATGTCCGGTGAACTTCACGGTCCGTGGGAATTCCAAAGATTCTTCTAAACCAAAGTACAGAAGCATAGAGCTATACCTGCATAAGAGAGGCAAAGGTTACTGAGAGCTTGGCTTGACAAGAACACTTTAAAACGTGAGATTCGAGGAGAGCCGGTTGTAATACCACTGGGGCAAAACAGTTAGCCGCTGATATGCTGGCAGTCCTCCCTTTTATTGCACTGTGGCTGAGGACCAGATAGGCTGCACCTGTCAGCCTCCAGATCTCAGGACTCCTGCGACACCTAGTGAGGAAACTGGTTACTGGCATGATCAGCAGTTCAGATCCTGACACCACCTCCCCCTCAACGGCCGCCACCCTGCGGCCCATGCGGAACCCGCTGGGATGCAAGGAAGTCCCGGATGAGGTCTGGGTCCAATAGTAAGGAACCCGGCACCCAGGAGCGTTCCTCTGGACCGTATCCCTCCCAGTCGACGAGGTACTACCACCCACGACCTCGTCGACGGGAGGCCAGGATCTGGTGGACCGAATTAGAGGGGTGCCCCTGGAAGTCCCGGGCGGGCGGAGGGGGCTCGGCCGGAGGGCAGAGCGTACCGGCATGGACAGGAATACAGGGTGAATACGGAAACTGGAAGGCAGGCGGAGACGAACAGTGGAGGGACTGATAACAGAATGGATGACATATGGACCTATAAACATGGGAGACAGTTTTTTTGACATAGACCTGAGTGGGACGTCACATGCGGAGAGCCAAACCTTCTGACCCAGGCGGTAGGTGGGAGCCGGCACACGTCGCCGATCAGCATAGCGTTTATTGAGAACGGCAGACCTCTGGAGTGCCCTGGTGGTGGAGGACCACATACGCTTGCATCTGCGGATGTAGTGCTTGACTGTAGGTACGGGCGCCTCTTCGTTGTCGGCGGGAAACAAGGGCAGCTGGTACCCAAAGGAGGCTTCAAAAGGGGTACAGCTTGTAGCAGCCGAGATGTGAGAGTTGTGGGAGTACTCCACCCACGGTAGAAAGGTGCTCCACTCGGTGGGGTCTGATGACGTGACGCACCTTAAGGCCGACTCCAGTTCCTGATTCAACCGCTCCACCTGACCATTAGACTGGGGATGGTAGCCGGAGGTCAGCGAGATGTTTGCCCCAAGGGCGGCACAAAACTCCTTCCAAACCCAGGCTGTGAATCAGGTCTAGGCCAGTCCAAGACAGCTCTGATCTTCTCCGGATCAGCGCGAACCTGTCCACCCTCGAGAATTACCCCCCAGAAGCTGATGGATGCCTGATGAAAGTCACACTTCTCAGCCTTCACGAAAAGTTGATTCTCCAGCAGACGTTGGAGAACCAGGCGGACATGCAAGCGGTGATCAGCCAGGTTCCTGGAGTAAATAAAAATTTCATCCAAATAAACGAAAACAAAGGTGTTCAAATAGTCTCTTAAAACGTCATTCACCAGGGCCTGGAAGACCGCTGGGACATTGCATAAGCCGGATGGCATAATCAGGAACTCAAAGTGTCCCACTGGCGTCTTGAAGGCGGTCTTCCACTCGTCTCCCTGGAGGATACGTACAAGGTGATAGGCGCTTCTAAGATCTAGTTTGGTGAAGATGGTGGCATCCTGTACAGGTTCCAAGGCTGAGGAGAGTAACGGTAATGGGTATTTGTTTTTAACTATTATGGCATTTAGGCCTCTATAATCAATACACAGCTGGAGACTGCCGTCCTTTTTCCCTACAAAGAAGAACCCTGTCCCCAGAGGTGAAGACGAGGGGCGAATGATTCCAGCAGCAAGTTGATTCAGCTATGTATTTCTCCATAACTAATCGTTCAGGCTGAGAGATTCTAAATAAACAACTAGTGGGTAACGGGACCCCGGGCAAAAGCTCAATAGCACAGTCATAAGGGCGGTGACTAGGCAACGATAGTTTTTGGGTCTTACTAAAAACCTGTCGAAGGTCATGGTATTCGGGTGGAACCCGGGCTAAATCTGCTGGTTCAATAGCTACGGTCTCTGCAGGATTAGTTCTAGGGGTAACAGCTGATCTTAAACAGGTTGACAGGCAACAGGTGGACCAGGTGTCTACCCTGAGTTCAGCCCTGTTTAGATGGGGATTGTGTTCCCGCAACCAGGACCAGGGCGCTTTGTGAGACCGGGAAAATGTGTAGGAAGATGATAAAACTAACTCTAAAGGCTTAGTACAGTGGGTAATACTGTGCAATGCCTGCCCGTCCAGAGCCAGAACCTTGCGTGGCGTGGGCAACTGCTCTACTTCTAAGTGAAGCTGGGTAACTAAGGTCTGATCAATCAGGTTCAAATCACTGCCTGAATCCAACAGGGCCGTTAAAGGCACAGAGTCCTGATCTAATATTAGCTTGGCAGGTAATGTAAATCTAGGGTCCTTAAGATCTAAGTTCCGGCCCGCCGGTTGGCCCCCTATAACCGGCGGCCCCCCTCCATTGGCCGAGCAGGACAAACTGAGACCACATGAGTGGAAGAACCACAGTAAAAACACTGGTGAGCCTCACGACGGCGTTGCCGTTCGTCAGGAGACAGCTGCGCCCTACCCAACTGCATGGGCTCAGGGTCAGTATAGTTAGTGGCTGTGGGAACAGCGGAGGAGCGTGGTGGGAATAATTGCATGGTTCTTTGTACAACCCGCTCTACACGGGTGCGCCTCCTCTCTCTCATCCCGGTGTCCAAATGGATCGCTAAGACTATATATTTGTTGATCTCCTCCGGCTCATCTACTAAGGCCAACTTATCTTTTAAAGTCTCATCCAGAGGATGGAAAAAGACTGTCTTTAATTAACTCTCATTCCAGCCAGAAGCTGCCGCTGCAGTGCGAAAATCTATAGTAAACTCAGTCAGGGGTCGGTTACGTTGTTTCATGACCCACAGTCGGTGGGCAAAAGCGGTCTGATCCACTGCCACATCAAAAACCTGCTTGAACTCTGAGACAAACTGATCGAAAGTACAACCAAAACGTGTGGGGTTGGTGAAGCTCAACTCCGCCCAACAGAGCGTTTTACCGGTCAAAAGCCCTAAAACAAATGAAATCCTAGCATCATCATGGGGAAAGGCATGAGGGGAACGGTTAAACACCAAAGCACACTGTAAAAGGAAACCACCACAATTTCCTAACTCGGCAGAAAATCTTTCAGGATTAGGGGAAGTGACATCACGAACCTGAGAAAGAGGTCGGGCGGCCGTGGCCTCGGCAGCGCCTCCGGTGGCTGCGGAAAACATGGGAGTCAAAACACGCTGTAACATAGTTGCCATCTGATCGATTTGCTGACTAGCCTGCTGCTGCTCAAGAAGCGACTGGAGGGTAGCTCCATGAGACTCTATTTGCTGACTGTGATCCGACACTACTCTGTGGAGTGCCTCTGCTGGGTCCGGCTTGGCTGACTGTTCTGTCATAGTTTTGATTGCCGACTTGACCCACATGCAGAGAACACTCAGGAACAAAGAACGTTTAATTATTTTATTTAAAGACAGGAACAAGGATCTGGCCACCATGAAGGCCGGGCTGGGCTGTGATGGGAAGGAACGGAGGTAAGTAATAGTAACTTGGAACGAATAGACTAGGTCCAGGTAATGCCTACTGATGGGGCGTCGGTATCCGCCAGGGAGAGGACGCGTCAGGACTGAGAGCTGATCCAGAGAACAATGTCGGCAGGAGTCAGGGAAATAATCCTTTGAGGAGGAGTGGACAGGATTCGCGGCTGGAGCGGTACACTGATCTGTTTGGACTGCCAGCCAGGTAAGATGTCCGGTGAACTTCACGGTTCGTGGGAATTCCAAAGATTCTTCTAAACCAAAGTACAGAAGCATAGAGCTATACCTGCATAAGAGAGGCAAAGGTTACTGAGAGCTTGGCTTGACAAGAACACTTTAAAACGTGAGATTCGAGGAGAGCCGGTTGTAATACCACTGGGGCAAAACAGTTAGCCGCTGATATGCTGGCAGTCCTCCCTTTTATTGCACTGTGGCTGAGGACCAGATAGGCTGCACCTGTCAGCCTCCAGATCTCAGGACTCCTGCGACACCTAGTGAGACAACTGGTTACTGGCATGATCAGCAGTTCAGATCCTGACACCAGTAGCAGCACCGAAATAATCAGGACTCCTGGTATGAGGAGCTAATGCTGAGAACTAACCCCCTGGCCTGCTCCGGAGGACCCCACATAGCAAATTGAATCTTAAACCCTGCATATTTTGATGGAAAATGTGTCCTTACAAAGTAAAAGCCAAATGAAAACCATAAATTCATTGTATAAAAATAGAGAGAAAGAAAGATCCTGGAGATCCTGCAGATTATCAGCATCAGAGCCAAAGCGGGGGGAAAAGTGACCTGAATACCAGGTGATAACCAGGTAAGAACTCTTCACTAGAGCCTATAAATAACCCCGAAGCTCCAAACCGGCACCAGGGCTTCCGGAAGATTAACATCATAAAGCTCTGTGAGCGTCTCACCTCACTGAGGATCACCCACACAGGCGAGTCCGCCATCACTGTGAGCCGCATGGCTTCCAGGGGCCCGAAGGAGGGGTCCACCTCTCCTTCTGCAATCCCGTTCTGGAAGGATCCTGAAAGGCAGAACCATCAGCTGAGCCAGTAAAGAAAACTGGAAAAAAGAAGAAGCTGCAGCTTCATCAATCAGAACGCTTCTGTCAGCAACAACTTTTAAAGAAAATTGGAAGAAACCAACTGAATCATTTCTTCTCATAAATAAAACATCAGGACTTCATTCATCACGCTTGTTTGGATAAAATATGTATTATTATAAAACCTGAAAGCAGAACCTGTGTATAAGAAACTGAGTTCATCTCCTGATCCAGAAGCCTGTAGAACGTCCTTGTGTGTGTGTGTGTGTGTGTGTGTGTGTGTGTGTGTGTGTGTGTGTGTGTATTGTGAACCCTGCAAAGCAAATCTACTTACGGGCACAAATAAAGTAACCTTGTTCTCACAAAGTTGTGGAGGAACCTTACTCCACTTTTCTCTCCAACGTTACTTCATTTCATTGAAGTTTTAGCTCAGCTCTCTGAAGGTCCCACCTCAAGACTTTAATAAGACTGAGGTCTGGACTTAGACTAGGCCATTCTGTTGTAGATCTGCTGCTGTGTTTGGGATCATTGTTCTGATGATGATCCATTTTTGACCAAGCTTCAGGACCTTATATTTGACTGTAAAATACTTTGGGACACAAAGGGGTTCATGGTCCAGTCAATGACTGCAAGGTGCAAACAAAGCCCACATCATCATTCCTCCACTACCATGCTTAACAGTTGGTATAAGGTGCTTGTGCTGATGTTCTGATTGGTTTTCTCCAAACATGGTTCTGTTTATTATGATTAAACATCTCCATGTTGGTCTTGTCTGTCCAGAAAACCTTGTTCCAAAAGTCTTGTTCTTCATCCAGATGCAGCTTTGCTAACCTCAGTCTTCCAAACAGCTATCTTGGTTCAGTGTCATGACCTTTACCCTTTAACCTGTTAACTGAAGTTGGTTGAGTCAAAGATGGAGCTCTTGGGTTTTTGGCTGAATCTGCTGGAACATCCACTCCTGGGAAGATTGGCAGCTGTCTGAGATGTTTTCCTCTTAGGAAATAGTTTTCTCTGTGCAGAATGATGGACTTCAGATGGTTTGGAGATGACCTTATGACCCTTCACAGATTGATGGACAGCAACAGTTGTTGCACTGAGGTCATTGCTGGTGTCTTTTCAACCTGACATTGTGTTAACACATACCTGTTTGCTTCAGACAGGTATGTGTTAAAGGTATGTGTTAAAGAAGGTACAGGTTCAGTTTCATGTGTTTTATTTTTGGTGGTAAACTATGTATTATTCATGTTTTGATGGAAGCTGAGGTAATTAAGGGATTCTGCTGCTTTCACTGCAGATTAACGCGGTTATTACAGGTTATTAGGAGCCATTCCATTTATCCAAACTCCATTAAGTGGCCGTATGGTTTTCTGTTCATATGACAGACGTCTGTGTCTCCATCCACAGAGCAATAATCCATGTGAGGATTATCATTCCGGCTGCTGTGCTTCCAGGTACGGCTGTAATCCCTGCGAAGAGCAATGTCTGCAGTGTGTTATTGTTCATCCCTGTGTATTACCAGAGATTATTCTGCCTAGAATGGATTTCAGCTGGGAGAGAAACATTAAACCCTGTGTGGATCTGACAGCTCAGAGAACGCCAAATCACCTCTACAGGCCAAGTCCAAGATGAAACATTATAATGTCAGAAACGGTTCAAAAACCTGCATCCACACGAGTTCACACAGCAACACTGAAAATGATGTAGTATGTATGAGGGGTAGGGTGACCAGATATAAGAAACCGAATGTGGGACAACAAGGATGCTTATATGGGACATTGTGTGACACATTACCAACATTATGATGACATCATAAAATAGATCTCACATTAAATTCATCAATCTCTGCTTCCCTGTACACAACAATGAATTAGCAGTTTGACAAGAACTTTACAAGCTTTAACATGGATAATCACAGATTTTTTCAGCTGTGCCTTTCTTCTGCGACTCACTTTTACAGTGTCTTCACATCGTGCTTCCCTCCGTGTGAAATTGAAAAATAACTTCATAAAAATCCCTCAGAGATCACCTTCCACTGGCCTCACCCAGCTATAAATTTGACTTATCAGAATCTGACCCAGTCAAATGCAGGACATTGTTTCTGTTTGAGAGACACCGGGACAGGAGTGAAACATGGGGCACAGTCCCCACAAATCTGGTCACCCTAAAGACGGGCCCATTGGTGGCGCTGTGACACTGCCACAGAAACACACCAGAAACTGTGGACAAAAACGCCGGGCATGCAGACATCTCATGCGGGGTAAACACAGCAACGTGGCTGCAGGGTTGTTTCGGAAAAGATGCATTTTGCATGTCCACGCGGAACTGGCATCTGGAAATATTTCCAATCTGGGACCTGGTTTTAAAAATTATAATTTTTGGCCTCCCAAAACGCCATCTGCCCAGACACAATGCCTAACCGATGAAACCCTGGTGGGCCTTGAACATTAAAGTGTTCTCCTGTCATGCTGAAGAGACATGAAGAGACTTCCTGAGCAGCTGCAGGACCAAGCTGGAATTAAACGAGTGAGCGGAAAAGGACGGATCCATCCACCTACTAACTGAAAAACTGATGAAGCTGGTCAGAAAGGTCTGCACATACTTCAGATTCAGATTCAGCCTATTTGAGTTCACACCTGCCAACAGTTAAAGTGAATCTGATGAACCTGAAGCAAAGGTCAACTGCACTTTCCCACAGTTACTTCTTTTAGCGGAAGCCACAGTTTGAAGCTGCAAAGCATTAAAACAAGCTCGGTTTACAAATGTATCAGTCAGCAGAAGGAGACCAAACAATCCATATCTTTATATAAACACTATGGACCAGGGAAGGCAGTTAAAATAACTAGAGAACAGCTGAAAACATCTGAAACTAGATGGTTCCAAAACTGATAAAAATAGGAGAGAGACCCTTAGGGTTCTGCTGAGAGGATGAGAACAGCACTGAAAGTCTGTAGAACCTACTTCAGTGTCCAAACTGCAGAGAACATCCCTGATGATGGTGAACCAGAAGGTTCAGTTCATACTTCAGCTTCTCATCTTTTCTCCTTATTTAGGAGTTCCTGTTTGAAGTGAAAACCAAGATGTTTGAGCTCCACATAATGGTTCATTTTTTTATGCTTGTCTTATCAATTATTGCTACCTAAGTTTCCTGGGATAAATATATTCAGTCCTGATCCAGGAGTTTTTCTTTATATTTCCCCTTCAAGCAGCCATGTTCTCTAAAGGGCTCCTGGTCAAAGTTCTCCGGGCTTTCTGTTGGTCTTTAGGTTTTTTTTCTTTTGGACTTTGGCAGCTTTTCACTGTTTCAGTCCAATAACGAACCATTTTCAGAGGCTTTGTTCTATTTGTTACATTTCTTAAGTCTGACCCGTGAAACTAGTCACATCTGCTCCAGTAGAACAGTTATTGTCTCTTTCAGGTCCCCCATGTGAGACATTAACGTCTGTAACTGCTGTGAACACTCTTGCAGCCCTGACTGCAGAACCCTCATTAAAAGCTCCTTATGGTTCAGATGTTTGCAGGTTGTTGCTGACTGTAAAACGTTTGTCGGAAGAACTTTTAGTCGTTTAAAAACCCATCTTAGAGCTTTGATACAGAACTTAGACTGAAGGCAGAAAAGGCAGCTGCTGGGTTGTGACTCACCTATCCGGATCAATCCGTCCTCGGTCCGATGGTACTTTGGTTTTTTCTCCCTTCCTTCAGTCAACGCCTCCTTCTCTGCCTGAATATTCTGGAAAACACAAAAACAACCGGATTCATTCACATTTTATTCTTTTGGTTTGTTGCTGCTAAATGTTGGGTTTCTTTTAATATTTCTGTCATCATTACAGTCTGGTCCAAAGGGTTCTGCTCTAAACTGAGGAACAAATTAAAAACTTTCTTTCATTTCAAAGGTTTTTATTATCAGCCTCATCAGATTTCTTTTCGGAGTGAATATTTCCAGCGTTGTTCCTTCGTAACGTCTGAAATTCTCTCCGATCTTCTGAATAAAATCCTGACAAATGGCGAATCATTCTTGTCCTCTTGGCCCATTTTGTTGTCTTCTGTTTCTCCACCTGCTTTTTGAGACCTGACTACAGGTTCTCAGTGGGGTCCGTATCTCAGGAGTTTGCTGACCAAAAGCTTTAAGGTTCTGATCCACTTCATTCTCATTTAAGCCTTGTGTGGCGGAGTTCTATCATGCGGCTAAATCCAGAGATCATCACCAAACTGTGCCTGAAATACTGGAAGAACTTCACCCGATTCTTTGTTAATTGCAGTGATTTTTTTACTGTCCTTTCTGTCTAAAGGACAGTAAAAAATATCAACTGCGAGGGTTGCTCAGTGGGGAAGTAGTTGTCTTGCAATCCGAAGGTTGTGGGATGGATTCCAGCTTTCTGCTGCCACGTCGATGTGCTCCTTGGCAATGCACTTATGTTGCCTACCAGTTTGTGTATAGGTTCATGAATGAGTGCGACTGGGTGACTGTGGTTCTAGTGTAAAGCACTTAAGAGTGGTCGGTAAGACTGGAAGGCTTCTTTAAGTTTGGTCCGTTTAGAACTCTGCTACATATATCACCTGCTTTTAGCTGGAAGTTCTTGATGATCCAGACCTCAGTTCCTTCAGCTGCAACGTTTTCAGCAGTTCTCAACAGTTCTGCTACAGTTTCCAACTCCCACACCTGACCTCCTGCTAATGTTCATAAACGATTTAATAAGCAGACTATTCTTTTAAGGCTGAAATTAAACTGATTAAATTAAACAGGCGGCTGCTCAGTAGAGAAACTCCAGCACACATCCATCCAGACCTTCGTCACAGGCAGCTTGGCCCAGTTTGTAATCAAGCCTTTCTCCTCATCCTCCTCCCCTCATTGTCACAGCAACTGCCTCCCTCCGTGCTTCCGTTTCTTCCTCTCAGCTGATGTTAATATTCCCTCCTCTTCCTCTAATCCCATAAATACAGATATGTTTGCATCCCACTGCGACTCTCAGCTTGAATCAGCCCTCATCTCAGAGTCGACCGCAGTGCAGAAACTGAAAAACACATCCATCGCTCTGCTTCTGCAGACCATAAACTGAGCTGGAGAACCGGGGTAAAAACAAGGAGACGATCTGAGACAGAAAAACTGAATTACATAAAATGTTCTGATGAAGAGGGCCAGTTCCCTTTCAGTCGATTCACTCAGTACAACACATGGGATATCACGCCCCGCCTGTCCCGGCTGAAGCCACCTCTAATCACGCCTCCTAGGCAAATGATGTGATGACGACAGGTGACAGGCCCCGCCTGCACTATATACCTGTCCGTCATCATCATCATTACTCAGTTCTTACGCTCTTCACCTCGCTAAGAACACCTCTTAGAGTCAGGCTAGCTAGCTGCTGCTGGTTAGCTCTGTGTCTCTTTTCGAAAGGCTACTTGGAACTAGTTCAACTGCTTTTGTTGGAGGTAGTAACTGCTGGGAGGGGCTGCTGTCTCACGGCGAGACCCACTGCTCTCCAAGTCAGGAAACCCAGTTTCGTCCAATTCTGACGAGGACGGCTTCCAGCTGGGCGGACCATATGGAGTATGTTGATGGGTTAGCCGATAATGAAGGTGCTCGGTCTCTGCTTCAACTAGAACCCCTTGAGGGAGAGGAGGACGTACTGGACATCGGTTTGGATGTTCATGGTCTGTCCAATGATGAGGATGAGTCTATGCTGAGAAAGGCTGCCGCTGCTGCGCCAGCGAACCCGGGCGACACGTCATTTGTCTCTCTTTGCCGTTGTGCAGCTGATACCCTGGACGTGGAAAGGCCCTCCCCACCTCCTGCGGAGAAGCCATCGCAATTCGCCGGGTTTTATCTCCCCTCGGAGCCGGCCGCAGTTAAGCACCATCTACCCATGTTCCCAGACTTTGTTTCTGAGTTGACGTCTACGTGGAAAAAGCCACTGTCCACCCGCATCACGGTGCCGGGTTATGGACAGTATCTGGACCTGGAAGGTGCCGAAAAAGCCGGACCGGTGAATATTCCGCCTATGGAACCATCTTTGGCAGCATATCTGGCCCCGTCCCAAAATCATAGTGTGGGTGGTCCAACATCGCTTCGGTCTAAGCACTGTAGGTTCTCCGCTGCTCAGTTGGAAAAAATCTACAGGGCTCAAGTGACCACCACTCGTGCCCTGAGCTCCATTACCATGCTGCAAACATACCAAGCTATGCGTTTGGCGGAGCTTGGAGCCGCAACACCGCCAGAGAGCCCTTTGATGCCGCTCTTGAATGAGGTGAGAATCACCGCTGACTACATCCTCCATGTATCCCGCTGTGCAGCGCTGTCTGCAGAGGGCGCAGTCCCTGGGCAGAGGGCGCAGTCCCTGGGCAGAGGGCGCTGTCCCTGGCATCAATGGTGGTTGCACAAAGGCACCTGTGGCTGACGCTCTCTGACATCCCAGATAGGGATAGAGCCATCTACCTGGATGAACCAGTGGTAGCCGACGGGCTGTTTGGGCAATCTCTCGACACCACAGAGGCGAAATTCGAGCTGAAGAAAAAAGCAGACTGAAGCACTGTGCTGTATCATCCCCAGGCAAGATGTGAGACCCAAATCCAGCTCAGGCACTCGCAAACCAGCTGTACCGCCACCCCCACCGAAGAGGATGACGCGACCCGTGAGTTGAGCCCTCAGACGGCACAGCCACAGAACCACGGCCAAGCTCCTCAAAAGACGGCCTGGAGCAGGTGTCCTCCTCCGGGGCCCCAAAAGGACTTGATGTCCCGGAAGAAGAAGACACAGTCCTCCTAGCTGTGGGGCTAGGCCAGGAAAATCTTGTGATTCCCTGACTCTGGCCAGGTCAGTGTGTCATCAATTCAGCAGTCCAGTTTAGCTCAGGAATGAGAAGTTGACCAAAATAATGAGAATGTTATTGTAAACTATCACGTAGGCCAATCTGTTTTTTTTAGATGATGGGCGGAAGTTGGATTCCCGGAACTCCACCTGAGAAGCAATGTTGTAGATGCCAAAAAGTTTTATGTAAATGAGTATGATGATTTCAATTGGTCAAGAGGAACCCAATACACACCAATGCTTTGTATCTGTATAAAAACTGCCCTTTAATGACTGAAAAAGGGGATACTTCTGGAATTTTTTGATGAAGATAATTCTGTGCGCTGTGAAAGAATAAAAAATTCCCCCCGTGAAGGCTGGGAAGAGAGATATTTCTGAGTTCTGCATTAATTGTTTTAGCTCAGTGATAAGACCATCCTCTTCCACAAATTGGTGACCCCAACGTGATTTGAACACGCAACCTTCTGTGGAAGGTTCCCTTGGCGGGAACCAGGACTGTTGTGCCGAGGTTCACCGATAGGGAGAGTAACCTTTCGCAAGGTGGTATCCACGGATGCCTCCCTGAGGGGGTGGGGGCGTTGTGCGATGGTGTGACGATGATGGGGGTTTGGACACCAGTACAATCCAAAATCCACATAAATTACTTGGGGCTCTTGGCGGTTCAGCTGGGTCTGCAACATTTCTGCCAGGTTCTGTTAAACCAACATGTTCTGGTCAGGACAGATAACACCACTGTGATTTCATACATAAACAGACAGGGAGGGACTCGTTCACTTCCTCTCCTGAAGCTATCACACACCCTCTTGCAATGGTGCAGCATACACTTTCTGTCTATCAGAGCTACTCATGTCCTGGGATGACTGAATCTGGGTGCAGATTTACTCTCCAGAGGCGAACCTTGGGTGAGAAAGTGGAGGCTTCACCCTCCGTGGTGGCACAGATATGGTGTCTGTTTGGGACAGCAGCAGTAGATCGTTTTGCCAGCAGAGCCAAACACACTGTCCTCTGTTCTTTTCCATAACAGATCAGGATGCTCCACTGTGAGTGGATGCCCTGGCCCACCCATGGCCCAATGTACTCCTGTATGCATTCCCCCCAGTGGAAATGATACTACCTGTACTAGAGAGGGTGCGCAAACAGGGTCTGTCCCTAATTTTGGTAGCACCCCGTTGACCTGTGTTACGACCCGGCTCAGCCAGTGGTGAAGGAGGGGAAGTAACATAAAGAAAATGGAGATATGGGAAGTCTAATGAATGTTGTTTATTTGTAATGTTTTAACGTCACAGACACGTGTGCAAAAGAAAGCACCACTAACATGAGGCAACAAATGTAACAGCCTGTAGCACAAAAGAAAAGAACCCAAAATAAATCACTCAAGGTTTTCTTGGTGAGTAGGCAATTAGTTAACATGGAACAAATAACAGTCAAAAATCACACAAAGGATCTCAAACCCTAGACTTGATGCCTATTTTACAAGTCTAACTAATAACAATAACAAGTCAGCCAGCTCTAACCAAGTCGCCAGGGAAAACACACAGGTTAAACAGTAACCAATAGTTTTACCACAACCAACAAATACCATCACTAGCAAAGCTTCACAAACACACGAGGCGAGCTGCTCAGATTAAATCACAGCCACCTTTCGTGACAGGTGTTGAGAGTTTATATAGGCCGGACTCTGTGATGATTGGCGGCGCATTTGCGGAAGCAGACAATAGACAGCCCACAGGAAATCCCGGCGACGTCCAGCAGGAGGAATACTTAGCGTCCAGGAAGATCCGGCTCCACCAGCAACTAGCAAAGAAGAACACAAAAGGGGGAATCCCTCCAGGAGGGAGTCCCGCGCAGCCAAGCTGCTGAAACGAAGGAGCAGGGTTTCCTCCTCTTCAGCAGCCTGTACACAAGGTTATAACAACAAAACACCCCTACGACCACTGGTTGTAGCAACCTGCAAAGTCATGGTATTCCGAGATAATCAGCCTGCTGGCAGCAGAGCCATGGCAACTCCACGTTTGCCGGGATCTCCTCACTCAGGCAGGGGGGGAGATATTTCATCCACACCCAGAGCTGTGGAAGCTGCATGCTTACCTGCTGAGAGGTCCAACTTATTAGCCAAAGGCCTCCCCCCTGATAAATGGACTGAATTTATATAGCGCCTTTCCAGTCCTACAGACCGCTCAAAGCGCTTTACACTAGAGCCACATTCACCCAATCGCACTCACTGACGCTCACACATTCATAGACCGATACGCAGATCGGTAGGCAACTTGAGGTTAAGTGCCTTGCCCAGGGGCACTCGACATACAGCAGGAAGCTGGAATCGAACCCACAACCTTCCAATTGCAAGACGACTACTTTTCCTACTGAGCCACAGTCGCCTGATGTGGTGGCAACAATGCAAGAGCATCCTCCACTAGAGGCTAATACACTTATAAATGGCGGGTTTTTTAGCAGTGGTGTGAGGACATTGTTCCATTTCAGGGCTCAATGGTAGACGTTTGAACATTTTTGCAGGATCTGCTGGATAAAGGTCTTTCCTTTTCCACAATTAAGGTCTACTTGGCTGCCATTTCTGCCTGCCATATTGGTTTTAATGGAGTCACACCAGGTGCTCATCCTCTGGCTGTATGCTTTTTAAAGGGGGTTTGTAGACTCCGACCTGTGATTAAACCCAGTTTTCCTTCATGGGATCTCACATTGGTACTAGAAGCTCTTTGTGACCCTCCATTTGAACCTTTGGAGTCAGTAGATGTGAAGTTCCTTTCATACAAGCTTGCTCTGCTTCTTGCCTTGACAACTGCAAAGCGGGTTGGAGACCTCCATGCTTTGTCTGTAAATCCTACTTGCATACACTTTTCACCTGATGGTTCCAAGGTCACCTTGCGATCTTATGCAGCTTATCTTCCTAAGGTTATACCTTCGGACTACAGCTCCATGACTACGGAGCTTTCTAGTTTTTGTCCACCTCCTTTTGCATCTGAGGAACAAAGGAGGTTACACTTCCTGTGCCCTTTACGTGCACTGCACAGTTACATTGACCGTACTCAGTCTGTGAGGTTGTGTGATCAACTGTTTGTGTGTATTGCTAACCCAGCAAGAGGGAAAGCTCTGCCCAGACAAAGACTCTCCCACTGGATTGTTGAGGCTATTTCTCTAGCTTACAGCAACAGGGGTCTCCTAATGCCACGTGGTGTGAGGGCTTACTCCACCAGGGGCATAGCGACCTCCTGGCCCTGGGCCCTATTTAGAGGGGTGCCCATGAGAGATATTTGTGCTGCAGCCAGCTGGTCTTCGCACACACATTTATAAAGTTTTATCGCTTGGATGTGACCACCCCTTAGAGTGAACAGAGTGGCTCACTCTGTTCTTTCTGCTGGGTCTGAAGTGCTGCACTAGTATGCAGTGCATGATCCAGGTTTGATGGCTGTTCTGCGGTGCGATTATATATATCCCATCATGTGTTGTACTGAGCGAATCGACTGAAAGGGAACTTAAAGTTATGCATATAACTACTGTTCCCTGAAGGACAGTAACGAAGTATAACACATGGCTGCCCCGCTGCTCAGCTGGGCTCGGTGAATAGCGGCTGTCGAACTGAAAAATGACGTAACGAGTAATAACCCTAACGACGATGACGGACAGGTATATAGTGCAGGTGGGGCCTGTCACCTGTCGTCATCACATCATTTGCCTAGGAGGCGTGATTGGAGGTGGCTTCTGCCGGAACACGCAGAGCGTGATACATACTCGTGTGTTGTACTTTGTTACTCTCCTTCAGGGAACAGTAGTTATATGCATAACTTTACGTTTCATGCAGGTATGATAAAGAGTTTATTATTTAATTAATTTTAGTAATTCGATTCAAAATGTGGATCCCATGAATTACACAGATTAATTGCACACAGGTAATATGTTTCATTTACTTCCTTTAATTTTGGTAATTATGGCTTACAGTAAACTGAAAATTCAGATTCACAAGGGTTGGACTACAGCTGGAGTGAGAGCTCCCAGAACCCTCACACACAAACCTATCCAGAACATGAGCTACAACCTTCACATTCCTTGTGTCAAGCCCCTCTAAACCCGAGACGTCAGAACCATCTTACCTGGGCTAAGGAGAAACAGAACCACTGTTGCTCAATGGTCCAAAGTTCTCTTTTTATATGAAAGTAAAGTTTGAATTTCATTTGGAAATTTAGGTCCCAGAGTCTGGAGGAAGAGTAGAGAGGCCCATAATCCATGTTTCTTGTCATCTGCTGGTTCTGGTCCACTGGGTTTTATCAAGTCCAAAGTAAGTTCAGTCATCTACCAGGACACTTTAGAGCACTTCATGCTTCCTTCTGCTGACAAGCTTAATGGAGGTACTGATTTCATTTTCCAGCACGAATTGGTACCGACCCACAAGGCTAATGCTGAACCCCTCAGTAGAACCACAGGCTGATCTCCTCCATGCCATGCTGCACTGATGCAGTAATTCATGCCAATGGAGCCCAGACCCAGTACTGATTGGACATAATGTTCAGTAGGTCCCAAATTCCTGGATTAAACAACTTTTTCTTGTCTGATGTAACATTTATATTTTCTTCAGCTGTAAGCAAGAATAATCAGAATTAACAGAAACGCTCAAAATATTTCATATATTTGGGGAATGAATCTAATAAACAAGTTTCACTTTTTAAACCGAATTAATCAATTCAAGGATTTTTTCCAATGATAATTTAATTTACTGAGAGGAACCTGTATGGGCCTTCCAGAGAGTTCTAGATCTGTCCTGAGGTCTCCTCCCAGTGAAACATGTTTGGAAGACCTCCAAAGGAAAGTGACCTGGTGGTCTCCTGATCAAACTGCAGAACCACTGATTTTTTAATCTTCATATTAAAAAAGCACCAAGTTAGAAAATGTGATCTGTGAAGCATCCAACTGAACAGCGACAGATTTCTGGAGACACGTCTTTACCTGGAGAACCATGATAATAAAAGGCAGACTGAACATTTCAGATGCTTTCAAAGGTTTTGGACTCACGTCGAACGGTAGAACCTCCACTGATGTGTTAAAGAGTTTATCTCCTGGATGCTCGATGTTTCCGCTCCGGAAGAAAAACCTGAAAACAGAAACATTTTACTCTTAACAGGAAGTTCCTTCCCTGCCGTCACTCATTTCCAAGGCTGTATGAACCTCTCGATGCGGACAGGTGTGAAGAATCTTATCCTGATGAAATCCCCAGCAACGGGGGTGAAGGCCCAGAAGAAGTCCTCTCCTGCGTAGGCCTTCTCCAGGGTGAAGTGCTGGTACGTCTTCAGGCTAGTAGTGACCTCTGCCTGCGGGTTGGCGTGACCCTTATGCAGAGTCTGTTTCCCGAAGTCTTTATCCTGGAAAAGAAGCAGCAGAGACTGAAACTCTTGGCAATGTTAAAAATCATTCTTATCCAGGCTCATTTTCCCTCTGAGGAAAAATACAATTTAAAGCGGAAACTCCTCATCAGAGCAGAGTTTCAAAGCTGGAAACCTTCAATGGGAATTAGAGGGAATAATTTGCAATTAAGCTGGAATTTAAAACACTGAAGGTTGGACCTAAACAGGAATTTGTTATATAGTTGGCAAAAATATATTCCAGCATAATCTCGCATAAAACAAGCATATTTTATTCCAGTGGCTACACCTGCATGGTGATTCAGGTTTAATGTCACATGGATTCAGCACATGTTGCATGATGATGAAGCCCCCGGCCCTACACTCGTAGCCTGCTCATACAAAATAAAAATGGAGACTGGGGCGGACAAAAACATTACAAACCATAGAAAAGGTAAAGAATATAAAACAAGGGAAGAATACACAAAGACAACCTTTAAAGCATTTAAATTTCAACTTCCAACTGAAGGTTTCTGGACAGTTTTCTCCTCTTCCTATGGGACGATAAAGGTGATCCAGAACAGTTAAAAGACTTGAGTAGCTGCAGAACATGAGCTGGTTCTGATAGCTTGCTGAATCACTCTGAGTTACTGCAGCTGCAGGTCGGGTTCCTGTAAGAATCTGGAACAGAGTAAGAGTTACGGCCTCGGATTCAGCAGCACAGATGTTGTTTCATCGCTGGTCACCACAGCTTCCTCATTCTGCATCATTATCATTCAGAAACAGAGAAGACCTCCTTCAGAGGCTGAGATGAACAGATAAATGATTCACAGCAGAGTTACAGCTCTGAAACCTGAATGAAACCCTGAGGAGCACATCGGCAAACCTTGCTTTTCAGCGCAGACCAATGCTCATGTTTTCCCCTTTCTTTATATCATTTAAAGATGATTTTTAACAGAGATTTTCTTCATAAAGGAGCAACATTGACCTAAATACATTTAATCATCCAGGCAGGAAAGCCTCTATCCTTCAGTCTCCACAGAGAGGTGTGTGACGGCTGGATCAATATCCAATTGATTGGGTCGGACTGCAGCAGCAGCCAGCTGGGTTAAAGTGTATGGTTCTCAACACAGCAATAAGAAGCACTGAGCGGAGACTGAGAGCTGCAGCCCTAAACCAAAGCTCCACCGACTGTAGAGGCTTTCAATCTTCATGCACTGAACTTCAACAGAACCTCGCCCTCCTATCTCAAACACTGAGCAGCGTGCACAGCCGACCGCTCACAGACGAGAACCTTAACCTTCTACGGAGATTAAATGATCCACATGGAAGCTTTCTGAAGAAACGATGATCCATCCCTCCCTCCCTCACCTTCCTTCTGGACGTCTCAGAGACAGCCTCAGATGGCAGCTAACAAAGTAACACATACTTCTCACAGACAGAGATGCTACAAGGAGAGAAGTTACCTTCAGTTTCTGTATTTTTCCAGCCAGAGATGAGTGAGTGCCGACATGCTGGAAGAGCGACGGCTTGAATCGGATCCTCAGGTTGGCTTTCTGCCGGTCGCAGTGTTTCTGATGGAGATGAACAGACAATTACTGATCCCAGCAAAAAGCAGTCTGGATCAATAGTTCTTCAGGCTTTCTAAAGGTCTATTGATGGGCTTCCTGGGACTTTGGCTGATTTTCTACTAATTTTCAGTTCAGGATATTGATTAATCGAAACTTCTTCAGAAAACAACAAAATCTAGTTCCTTCATAATGCAAATATTTAGAAAAGGGACTAGATCAAGAGTTTTGGACAAGACTCTAGATAAGGTAATGAAGCAACTCACAGCATCCTTCTCTGGGTTGCACACTTTGACCCACATGATGTGGTCGAGCAGCCAGTCGATGGGTTTGTCTTTGTAAAACATCAGCATGAACTCCACTATGAGCGAAAGGTCCAACGATTTGAACATCTTACCTACATGAGAAAAAACACCTTGATTTATTTGCTCAGGTTCCATTAGTTCAGCAAGACAGCAACTGTTAACTATGTAGAACTTATGTAAAACTATGACAAGTTGCAGCCCATCTAAAGCGAGGAACTACAATGTCAGCGTTTTTTCATAATTTACCTCATCCGCCACATAGTTACATGACAGCCTTTAATAAATGAACATAAGAAATGTTAAATATTTCATATCTAACAACTGCTTTAGGGTTGGAATGTGAGGGAATAATTCAGAAGTAAACACAGGTTGAAAAGCAGCTTTTTAAATAGGGACACTTTGTAACATAGAAACATTTAGACATTTAGAAAACTACACAAATCACAACACCTAGCTAACAATGCTAACAGTAGCATCCTGGCTAGCTCTGGCTACAGATTGAGAATTTTTTTTGTTTGTTTAATGTAACAAATTTCAACCATATATAAACAAAAAAAATTCTAATTCTGGAAACCAGAAAATCCCAACAATTATTTCTGCACTTTAATATGCTAATGTTAGCCTAGGCATGCTAATAATGCTTTAAGGAAAACCAATAAAAATGGTCATAATTTAAAAGCACTAGATGCTCTATAAATGTCCAGGAGCTGGATGCAGTTGGACTGGATCTCTGTCTGGACTGAGGCAAGTGAAGCTAAAAAAAAAGCTTCCTGAAGTGATTCAAAGTGTTCATTTGTTTAGTGCATCACTCTGACTGGGAGAAAATGAGCCCAGCGTTTCCCTTCAGAAAGGTTCATGTCTGTTTGTCCAAAGTCGCCTGAGCTGCTCTGAAAATTAAAGGTCAAAAAGTGAGCTCCTCAGCCCATCTCGCCAGCAGATAAGACTGGGTCTGGTGCTCCCTGATCAGGATGGACGTGTCGGCCTCAGGAAGACTGAATGTTCAGAGCCTCCAGAGCAGTGATGAGATGAAAACTGCAGCTAAACTTAGCAAACGCAAGCAACTGAATGAGAGAGCAGCCCTGCAGTTTTCCTCTCCGTCTAATTTAATTTAGTGAGTCAGCTGAACCCTGATGAATCTATTAAAGCAGCCGCCGCTTGCAGGCGACTCAGGGTCAGGGAGGAATCAGGAGGTCGGAGTCAAGGACTGCAGAAAGGAGGAAAAGGAGGACTTTGATGCTCAGAGTTGAACTCCTGCTGGACTGCATCTGTGTTCACCTTCAACTCCTGCTAATCTGCTTCCCCTCCGTCATCCATCCACCAAGTTTGATTTCAAGCAAGCTAGCTGGTAGGGCAAACATTAATATATAAGATTCAATTAAACAACTTACAGTAAAAACATGAATTACTTTCATTTATTCATATACTGTTTCATATTTTGGAGATCCAACTTTGTTTCAGTCAGCAGGGGGCGCTGATGCACCCTATGCACTCTTGTTTTCGACACTTAAATCATCTGCTGCAGGTAAGAGGTTCTCACCATTAAAGGTCCTAATGAAGACAAAAACAACCTGCTGAAACTCCATAGCAGGGAAGTTGTTGGTGCTGAAGCTTCTCTGCTCTGATGGTCCCACAAAAAGGTTAAAAACTCCAAACATATATTTTTTTGACATATCATAATCACATATTAAGAGATGCATGGAAATTATTTTTTATATGTTAAGCCGCAATAACAAGATTGTTTATTGTGATAGTAAGCTTTTTGTCCCATTATCTTTATAAAGAAAATCTTGTTTTCTACAGATGAGGAGGTTCACTGAATGTTTCATTATCACAAGAGGACCAGATTCAGTGAGAAATGCTTTATGTTCAGCTCACATAATGATTATGGTGTAAAATAAGTGGTTCTTGTCTTCTAACCAGTTTCCCACTAGTTAACTCCTACTGAGTTTTGTACAGAAACACTTGCAGGGCAAGGAAACGTCTCTGGACGTTAAAGAACCATCAAAAAAAAGGAATACATTGAACCGTTTTTGTTGTTTACACACTTCAGAAGCCCCTAAATGTCAATGAAAATGAAGAAGCTGGGGTTTGCAGAAATGTTGGCCCATTCCTCCCGCAAGAACTGGTGTAACTGGGTCAGGTCATCTTGCTTTTTCAGTTCTGCATAAAGATTTTCAATGAGACCGAGATCAAAACAGGTGATGGACTCTTTGGAGGTTCTCCTGTCACATCCATTTGCAGACCCAGGGCAGAGCTTTAAACATGTTGGAGGGACCAAACCACTGAAACCAGATATTTACATACTCAGGATAAAAAGATACAAACAGGAAGAAAGCTGGCCCTGAACAAAACCGAAAAATTGACTGAATGTGAAAATAAATCCTCCTATCATCACGCACCCAAAGCCAAGTCTAAGCATGAATGTGTTGTGGCTCACTGGTGATGTTAACCCTTTTTAAAAGCGATCTGTATTGGAACATAATCATAATCATATAGACAAAAGTTTGGGCAGGATGATGCTCTGGGAATCAGATGGATGACCATTGTCTTCTGTTTGGGATTTATGAGGTTTTCACATTTCCTTTAGGTTTTATTTTCACTGAGATGAGTTTTAATTGTTAGATTCAGATATTTTTCCTGAATGGAATACAGTCCCTTTAAACAGCCGTCTTCATTTATCTCAGACACTCAAGAGTCACAGAAACTTTAACCTAAACTGATATGATCCCAGGCTGGTTCTGGTTTAACCGGTCCAGTTTATCATTTATGTGAAGAATTTTCTTCCTCACGTTCTGCTGTCCCACACAGTTTCTGTCTCTAAAAAGAACAAAGAGTGTTTAATGAAGGTGTAGGACGTTCACTTGAACCATAGAGCAACAGTTTCATCATCCTCACTAAGGAGAAGAAGCACACCTGAGGGTTTCTGTCCTGACAGCATTGCTGTGCAGAGAGACGGAGTTCATTTCAGCCAGAAACTCAGTTTAGCCTCATCCGACGCTCCACATAAACCAATAAAAGTGAAATGAGTCTGGACTCGTGTCTGTCCCTCAGGGAAACATGTTGACCATATTGATTGTTTTCTTCATCCTAATTAACAAAATCAATAATTCAGACTGAAAATGTTTCATTTAGTTGGATTGAGGACGCAGCGCCTCGAGCTGAGACGAGGGAGCGAGGGAATCGGACGACTGCAGAGGGACTTTGGTGCTGCACAGTGGTTTAAGGAAATGAAAGGAGGAAGTGGATTTAACACCAACCAGAACAGTTCTGACTGCAGTATCACATCATGGGAAATTCTTTACGCTCTCTACAACTTTATCCGTTTTGGGGTTCTGAAAGCACTCTCAAATTCTAGATAAAGGGACAAATTTCAGAGATTTTAAGTCTCAGATGTTTAAAGATTGTTAATTCATGTGAAATGTTTGTTTATGCAGGTCAGAAAGTTCTGTTAGCATCTACAAGCTGGTTACCACTGGCTTCTAGGTTCCTGCTCTCGTTTGGATCAGCACTGATGGCAATGCAAACCCTCAGGCCTGCAAGACTGATTACAGCTCGCTGCTACCTCTATAGCGAAGAGTTAGATTTTACTAAATGCAGAATAATTAGAGAGAATTTTTTATTTAAATTTAGAGAAAAACAGGCCCGGCGGTGGTGCTGGAGTTAAGTGCGCTGTTGGTCCTTGATGAGATTGTCAAGGGTTCAAGTCTCGGCCCGTTGACGTTAACGGCATGTCTTCCCCTTCTCTCCATCCCATTTCCTGTCAGCTTATAATCCAAAAAAACCCCAGAAAAATAAAGGCCGCTAGTGCTTAAAATAATATGAAGAAACATTTAGAGGAGAAAGGGGGAAGCTTGCAGGTCAGAGAACACCATCCCAACTGTGCTGTATGGCGGTGGCAGCATCATGCTCTGGGGTGTTTTGCTGCAAGAGGGACTGGTGCACTTCACAAACTAGATGGTATCATGAGGAAAGACGATTATTTGGAAATATTGAAGCAACATCTCAAAACATCAGTCAGGAAGTTGAAGATTGGACACAGATTAGTCTTTCAAATTATCTTTTCAAATGTCCCTCAGCATACCTCCAGATTAGTTTCTAAGTGGCTTCAGGATAACAAGTCCATGTTCTGGAATGGCCACCATAAAGTCCTGATCTCAGTCCCAGGGAGCATTTATGGGTGGAGCTGAAAAGGTGTGTGTGAGGAAGGAGGCCCACAAACGCAACCCAATTACACCAGTTCTGTCAGGAGGAATGGACCAAAATTCCTGTAAACTGTTATGAGAAACTTGTTGAAGGAAACCCAGAACATTTGACCCAAATCAGACAGTTTGAAGGATTGATTTACCAAATACTGGGGAGATGTGTGGAAACTTCCGTAATGAATCATCATTCTGACATTTAACAAATAGAAATAATTTCAATAATTCCAACTGAGCTAAAACAGGAAATGTTTGGTCTGATTTAATGTCAAACAGTGAGAGAACTAAGATAATTGTTGTTTTTATACAGTGGATGGATAATTCTGGGTCCAGCTGTAAATTAAAGGTCTACCCCATGGTCTGCAGTAAGATGTGCCTGGAGAACCTGCACAGGAAGGCGTTCAGATCAGATGAACCACCAGCTCTACTCTCTAGATGATGGAGCTCTTCTCATCTCCAAGGCAGAGCCTGGCTGCTCTGCAGAAGAAGCTCTTTCTTCCTTCTTCACCACCACAGGCCAGAGAACTCCAGATGTTTCCTCAGTGGGAACCATGGCCACAGATGAGACAAGCTTCTGAGTCACAGATGGGTGATTATCAGAAACTGGTCTAAGACGACCTTTAGGAAATGGTGGGAAACCATCTCCTCTGTTGGAGATTAGATGCCTGTTTGCTGCTCCGGGCTGTTCCAGAACTACATATCGCACACTAGATGTGATTCTGTTAATGGTTCTTCCTCTGTACGTGTTTTTCTTGATTCGGCTGCCAGATTTCTATTATTGTGTTGGGTCCTGAAGGTCCATTAGTCACATATCTCCAGCCTCCATGGTTTCATCCAAAATATTAGACACAGTTTGGAAATTTCATCCCTTTCAGCCTCATCAGTCTCAGTCGGTGTTAATTAAAGAAGCTTTTAGTCCCGTTTCTGAGAGAAGCGCCGGGCTGTGAAGCATCTTTCTGATGCTGATGTTTCCTACACTGTAAAACATGTTTCTCCGTCTTCTCTGAAGACCAAACACCATGAAGGTTAAATGAACTCAGAGAAACATTCAGTTCAACCCCAGGTTCTTTTGTCTGATGATGCTGGTTCAAGGAGGAGACCTCACCATCTCAGCCTGAGGAAACGTCTGTCCTCAGATCAGCCCGTGTTTCCAGGTGAGCAGCACCTGCATGTCACCTGATTGAGTCTTTGAAGGACGTTCCTGATTAACCCTGACAGATCCAAAGCAGGTTAACGCTTCACTTAATCTACAGCGTTTAATTCTTGGCTGGAATCAGGTTCTGCAGCTCGGTGGCTTCCTAATGGATCCATCAAACACTGTTGAGCACCAGGTTCAATCTCAGCCTTGAAGACTGGAATTCAGCATGTTTTACAATCTTCATAGATGACTTTGTAAGCTTTGGAGGCTGCTGAGAGTTTCTGGTTTTATCTATTGTTTCCTAATGCAAATGTGCTCCTAGGTAGAAACACACCTGAGATAAAAGCAGTCTTCTTTTCTTAGCCGAAGGTCATGATGGTAAACTCACCGATGAAGCCGAGCTGGGAGAACTCCAGGATCATCCACTCCTCCAATGGCTGCTGCAGAGCGAAGTTCTTCATGGTGGTGAAGTAGGTTGGACGAGCAACAATGTCGTCTTCTAACTGTAAAAACAGAGAAGTGGATATATCACAGAAGTTTAACTCCTCCCTCTGGAGCTCATCAAATGCTGTGATGCAAAGTTTTCTGGTCAGAGTGAGACCTCCTGTCAGGGTTTAAACAAAGAAGAGGTTCAGGAAGTTCAATACCCTCTTTTTTAGATTAAAAAAGGGACACAGTAAATATGCGAACTATATGTTTGGTAGGCAACCAACACTGCAAATAACCCTGAACACACCATCACCACAGTGAAACAGGGTGGTGGCAGTGTCATGCTGTGGTGATGCTTTTCATCAACAGCAACAGGGAAGCTGGCCAGAGCTGATGGAAGATGCATGGAGCTAAACTCAGGACAATCCAGGATGAAAACCTGTTAGAGGCAGCAGAAGACCTGAGCTGGGGTGGACCACCCTAAACATACACCCAGAGCTACAATGGATGGTTTACATAAAAGCAGATTCATGTGCTTGAATGGCCTAGTCAAAGTTCAGACCTAAAGCCAACTGAAATTCTTTGGAGAGACCTGAAAACTGATGTTCCCAGATGTTCTCCAATCTGACTGAACTTGACATTTGTAGAAGTTCACAGCTGGTGGAGACAAACCTACAGCCAGAGGAGGTTCTACTGAGTTCTGATTCCGGGGATTTAATCTGGATGCATGCCACACTTATTTGTAAAAATAACTATGAGAACCATGAATTATTTTTCTTTTTATATTCTAATTATTTTATTTTATGCATTAATTTATGTTGGTCTGTCACATAAAATCCCAATAAAATACACTGAAGGTTTTGGTTGTAATGTCACAAAATGCTGAGAAGTTCAGGAGGTAAAATCCTGTTTGCAAGGTTGCGTACAGGAAAAAAAAGTATTTACCACTTTTGTCAGACTTAAATGTTTCAGATCATTAAATACATTTTACTATCAAAGATAGCCTAAATAAATGCAAAAAGCAGTTTTCAAATGATGATTTCATTGATTAAAGGTAGAAATCTTTCCAAACAACCTGGTCCTATGTGAAAATCTAATCACCAACTTTATTAAATCATAAATTAACGGCAATTGAACACATTGTTTTCCGTTTCACAAACCAGCTTCAGGTCTGATTACTGCCAGGCCTGTAGAATTAAAATATCCTTTAAACAAAACCTATCTGACAACATGAAGCAGGCCAAAACATCTACAAAAGCAGCACATAATGCTCCAATCCAAAGAACTTCAAGATCAGATGGGAAACCAAGTTACCAACATCTATAAGCCTGGAAAGAGTTCCAGACATTTCTAAACTTTTGGGACTCTGGTCAACCATGGTGAAGGTTTTGGAGTGGCCAGTTGCAGGTCTGGACTCAAATCTGATTGAGACGCTGTAGCCCAGCAATAAATTGTATCTGATTAAATCAATTCAGCAAAGCAGAGTGGGTCATAGTTCATCCACAGTGATGTTAACATTACCAGTTATCACAAACACCTGATAGTTGCTGCTGCCAAGTGGGGAACAACTAGCTAGTTTAGGGGGTAATTACTTTTTCTCACAGGTCAGGTTGGACTGGAGAGATTTCTTTCTCTTAATAAATGAAATCAGTATCTGAAAACTGCTTTTTCTATTTGCTCAGATTAGCTTTGTCTGATATTAACATTAGTTTAATCTGAAACATTAAAATGTGACAAAAAAGCAAAAACAGGAGAAATCTGTAAAGGGGGTAAATACTTTTTCACAGCTTTTTGGGAGAGGATATGGACACATTACAAATTGAAAAACTGTTGCAGAAGTGAAGAGATAAGAAGAAATTAAGCAGAGGGAATAAAATGGAAAAAAAAACGATGAAGTAATGAGATTTATTATCATTTTCTGAGTTTATGTTGAATTTCTCCTGCTGCTCTCATTAGACATGCTTCTTCTTACCTGCACGTAGTAGGTTCCTTTAGACTGAGCGTACATCATCAGGAAGCAGTAGTCCAAGTTCTGCTTCGTCCTCCACCTGAGGAGAACGAGGTGGAAACGTTCCACTGATTAGCTTTTATCTCAGTTTCTGAACACACAGAAGAATTTCACATGTTCTCATGTAACAACAGCTAAACTGTAAAGAAACAAACACCTAAAGACAAATTAACCTCAGTGGACGGTGGAACCAGACTGTAACCCAGCAGAGGAACATCAGTGCGTGATCTGAGCTTTCAGATGATCAACAACACACATGCAGAGATGCAAATTCAGACATGGAAAATGGGCAGAGAACAAAAGGCCTGTTTGCTTTCTGTCTGTTAAAAATAGTTTGAGTTTTTGCATGCAGTAGATTAAAGAGGAAGAAAAGAAACATGCAGCAGGTCCTCATGGAGATCCAAAGCCACAGTTTTCCAGGGAAACTCTCCAGCCTTTCTGAGGAAAAATAAACCAGAGCTGTATAGATGACTCTTTCTACCACAAAATCAAGCATTCAGCGGCGCTTTGAATAATTCTGTTTACAGATTAGGTGATATATTTACAGAGCAAACATGGAGCTCAGGAGACAACAGATCTTCTCTGCTTCTGCAGCAGCCTGAAGTGAACATCTGTTAGCTGTTACTCAGTAATATACACCTGCAGTTTCATCCAAACACTCAAAACTGAAAGATGCTGAAGTTCAGAATTTACTCCAGCAATCTTAAACTGATCAGCAGCTCTACAGACCTTCTGACGGTCCTTCAGGGGGTTTCTGTAGTCTTTGTCTGCTTTTTTCTTCAGTTCCATCCTGGACCATTTCCTAAAGAAAAACCTAAAAGGATGAACCACCAGCGAGTTGAAGGTGAACATTATTTGCTCCAAACTTCTGCAGCTAAAAACAGACGAGAACTTTTCCAATTGGCTGAAGTTATAAAACATTCAGCTGCAGGTAGAAGAAAGGAGAGGCCTCTAAAAGATAAAGGTGGGAGTTTATGTTGCATGTGATGAACACATGAAGTCTCAGTCATCCTCTCTTTCACTTTATAGCACCATAAATAAACAGGCCCTGCAGGCTGAACTTCACTGTCCTTTAAAGGCTTCTTTACAACCGGGAGTCTGTTCATAATCCCACTGAGAGCTAAAAACAATCTGAGGAAAAGAGGCTTTTATTGGAAAACAGTAAAGTTAACACAGAAGCAGCCTTATGTGGCACTTCATCTCAATAAGTCAGCAGCTTCTGCAGCTGAAGACCCAACGCAACAAGGAGAGCAGTGTATTCACATAAAGACGACACATTGCTGTGGCAGTTTAATGTCTGCGAGCAGCTGGAGCGTGACCGCAGCGAAGTGGTCACGCTCTCTTCTCGCTCTTCTGTCCATCCGTTGGCAGTAAAAGACATCTTCAGTATCTGTCACAACTCAAAAAAGACAAAAAACGTCCTTGATTCCGTGTCCTTAAGGTTCAAAACATCAGAGAAGCTGTTTAAGAGCCAGGCCTCAGGCTGTGATCAACCTCAAGTGAGGATAAAAAGGATCAGTGTCCAACATGTTGATGAGGAAGTTCTCCAAGCTCCACATCGGGCCCCAGAGAACCAGTCGGATCTGGCTGCAGAAGCCAGGATTTAGAAGATGTGCTGCATTCAGGGGAATTTTGGAAAAATGAACTTTTTCCTGGTAGACCAGCTGTTACTCGTGTACAAGTATCAGTCCATGGCCCAGTGTTCACATATATTGCAGTCAAATGTTCTAGTCGAAGATACTGACCGGACTCTCTCCTTTGGGTCTCCGAAGGACTCTCTGAGTTTGGAGAAGTCGGGGTAGAAGTGGACCGACGGAGAGACGACCTCCAGTAAGCCAGACTGGATCTCAGCTGGAAAACTGGGAGGACGGAAACAGAATCAGTCAGTGAGGAAATATGAGGTTCTGGATTCATGAGAAGAGATGATGGAAATGCAAAGAGATGAGGGTAGAAGGAAAGGAGGTGATATAATGAGCACATTGACTCCAGTTTGTTACCATAGCAACAGCCTCCCATCATGCAGCGGTACTTACAGGCGTTTCAGGTTGTCGGCTACACTGCTGGCATACTGCTGGTCGGCCTGAAGGCACACAGAGAAACAGAGGTGAAAGGTCAGAGGGATGAACAAAGATCTACATCTGAGTTTGGGTCGGACCTCTCTGCATCAGTTTAGGTCACATCACCATGGTAAAATAGCTTGGACCCCTAACCTGCTGCAAATATGTTGCTGAACTGATTAGAGTCAGAACTGAACCTCTGGAAGGTATCAGCTGACTCTTTCATCTCTGGTTCTGGTCCATACAGCAAGATTTATGCTCCTGTTGGTCCGATCAGGATCAGCTGAATCATTCCTCTATGGTTCTGATCCAAGCCTGCTGTTGAGTTTGCTTTGCTTTGAACTGGGCCCTTTAATGTCCTCTTCTGATGTCCTGTCTTGTCTCTTTGTGGCTTCTTGGTGACCCGTCTCTGTTTGGATTGTTTTGTTGGAGATTTGGATAAATTTTTTATTCTTGTTTAGTGCTGATTGAAATTTTCTAGCAGGTTTGTAACATTTTGGAAGATTTTGCAGGATTTTGTGGTAGTCTTGTATCTTTCTGTGATAAAGTTGTGCTGCTCTTAGTTTGTGACCCGTAGTCGTGTTTCAGAACTTTAGTTGGGTCAGCTTGCTGCTGTTGTTACTGCTGTGTTGTCTGTGTTTGGTTGATTTGCATCTGTTTTACTTCCAGGTCATTATTTTTCATCTCTGCGGCTTAGTTCGGTGTCTGTTTCTAATGTTGCAGGAGTTACCAGGGTTTCAGTTTGTGGAGGATTTTTGCCTCTGATTTAGTTTTTGTCTGGTTGTCTCTATTTACTATCTTGGTGCCTTTTTACAGTCCAGTTTAGTTCACATCACTGCAATAATTTAGCTACAGTTATTTTTCTTGCTCCATGTATTTCATCTCAGCTGTTTATCCGAATCTTTGTGATATTTCATCTGCAGTTGGTTAATCTAAATGTTTTGTTCCATGTTAGGTTGACTTGCAGCTTTTTGTTAACAGTTGTTTTGAGTTCATTTAGCCGTCCTTCATTGTATTTGTGCTTTTTGCATCAGTTGTGTTGCATCTCTTTGTGGTGAGATTATGTCTGGTTTCCTTGTGTTGAGTGTCTTTGTGACGGTCCTTCTCTCTGCACACATGTGGCAAACAGAAATCTTCCAAATACATTTTCCTTTTCTCAGCCTGAAAACACATCACACCCTCTCATTCACACTTCAACATGAGCCAGCCTCTCATTCTAGCCAATAAGAGCTCAGTCTGAGCTACTTCATTAAATGGCAAAGGTCGGCATGCGGTCACATGTGTGTTTTTAGCAGTCGAGTGAAGCTGCAGCCTGTGAAAGGCTGCGGTTTGGTTTGGCGTCCTGGAGGTGCCAGTATGGTGGAGCTCAACTCAGAGCTCCATGTTAACGAGGAACAGACGGAGTCAGAAAGGATCAAACTGTTCACCTTCTGTTCTTTTCTGAGTTTCTGAAACTTAAAGCTGGTAAAATGACAAATGCTCCTTCATTTGAGCACAAATAAAAAACAACTATTTTCCATCAGAGGTTTTCCAGAGTGGAACATTTTCCGGGGCAACAATGAGAACATTACAGAACTTCTAAGGAGATTTTTAAAACAGCATCAGATTTTTGGTCCTGTGTTGCATCATCATGCAAAGAGTTTCAGAACATAAAACAACCTTTAAAAGGATAAAATGAAGACATATGAAAACATGCAAATATTAACAGAGATGCATAAAAAAACGAATGAAGCAGCACTATGGGGTAAGAACGCTGTCAAAAACAACGTGTATGTAAAGATGGAAATGTGTGCATATTAGTCAATAGTTGTGCATAAGTAAAATCCAAAAGAGATATTGTATATTTTCTCTATAAGAATACAAAATAAAATGTTACAACTTCAAGAAATTACAAACACAAAGTTCAAGTTTACAGTTGTGGTTTATTCTTTATGAATACAATATGCTATAACAGTTTGTGAATACGATTTATTTTCTTTGAGAATACGAATTTACATCAGCGACTTAGTGTCCCGTAATATCAGGCTCAGAATATAGTGGGTGGAGTTATACAATGATGTACAGTAGGTGGCGCTATGCACCTCTGAATTTCTTGCGCACCGCCAGCAGAAGAAGAAGAAGCAGCAGCACTAGAGCTAAGATGGCGGACCAAGAAACTACGATACAAAGCCAGGTAATGTTAAAAAATTTATATCTGTCTTAATGTCGTTAATATATGCTCCTGGTCCATTTATTTGGCGCTAGTGCTGCTTCTTCTTCTTCTTCTCTTCTTCTGCTAGCGGTTCGCAACAAATTTAGAGGTACATAGCGCCACCTACTGTACATCATTGTATAACTCCACCCATTATATTCTGAGCCTCAGATCACGTGACGCCAAGTCGCTGATGTAAATTCGTATTCTCAAAGAAAATAAATCGTATTCACAAACTGTTATAGCATATTGTATTCATAAAGAATAAACCACAACTATAAACTTGAACTTTGTGTTTGTAATTTCTTGAAGCTGTAACATTTTATTTTGTATTCTTATAGAGAAAATATACAAAACCTCTTTTAGATTTTACTTATGCACAACTATTGACTAATATGCACACATTTCTGTCTTTACATACATGTTGTTTTTGACAGCGTCCTTACCCCATACAGAACAATCAAACAAAGACTGCAGAGGAAAGATTATGTCAAATATTAATCCACTGATACTGACTCATAACTGACATTAAGAAATAAGACCAAGTGGATCTAATGAACTAATAAACCAAATAAAACCAAACAGAGAATTAAACACTGGTTGCTAACAGCCTAACAGAGAGCTCACGGAGTGCGCACCATTTGTCACCATAACCGGTGAACCAGGTGGTTTACACACCAGTTCTAGGTGGGTCAGGTGGGATACCTTCTCTCAGGTAACCAGATCTGGAGTTGAGTTTTATTTTAGCTTTTTCTGGCCTGTTATAAAATATTTTATTCAGAAACAAATATTTACCCAGTAAAATACAGTTATTCAAACTCATAAACCAGATGTTGTCATTACAGTTGTGTTGTATTCATATTTTGACAAAAATCCTCTGAAACAATCTGAGCAGGACAGGCTAAAAGCTGTCAAAAACATTACTTTACTGATGAGAAATAACATGCTGAAATTAGATTTAAAAAATGACAACAAAGTGAAAAGTGATGTGTGTGATGATGAAGCTGTGCAGCAGGATCAGCTTTTATGCAGGTTTCTTGTAAAAATATCTGGAAATGTCATAAAAAGCAGAGTCTCTGGCTCACATTGCACTTCTCCTTTGGGCAGTTTCTATAAAGATCCAGATCTTTAATTGGGTTTTGAAATGTTTCTGGATGGAGTTTTCCTCAGCATAACTACTTCTGTTGCCCTGCAGTTACCTGGCTCGACAGGCCAACCTGCTGACCTCAGTGAAGAAGCAAAATCATCTGGATAAATTAGAAGAACATCCAGAAAATCCAGGAAAAAAACAACTTCCAGCTTTTCTGCTAAAACTAAAGAACAGAGCTCAGTGTATGATTTTTACTGTAAACACACACACTGCCAGAGCAGAGTCAAAACATGGCTGTTACTTCACACACACAAACACACACCCCTGCAGCAGTTTGAAGTTAGCATAAAACAGAGTCGGTGACATTATCACTGTGTGTTTGTGTGTGTGTTTGTGTGTGTGTGTATGTGTGTGTGTGTGTGTGTGTGTGTGTGGGCTCATTGGCTAAACCAGTGGCCTTTACAAAGGATATGAGTAACCATATGCACCAACACACATTCACTCTGATGGTCAATTATCCACACACACACACACACACACACACACACACACACACACATCCGTGTTTTACTATCTTTATGAGGACTTTTCGGTTACTTCCATTGACTTCCATTCATTTTCCTTGATTTTTAGTGCCTAACCCTAACCCTAACACTAACCCTAACCAGTTAATACCTGACCCTAACAATAACTCAATTCATACCCTAGTCCTAAACCTAACCTCTGTCCCAAGAACGGAATTTGAAAAAGTGAGGACCAGGAAAATGTCCTCACTTTGTCAAAATGTCCTCACTTTGTCAAAATGTCCTCACTTTGCGATAAAAATAGGAAAAATGGTTCTCAGTCAGCAACAAGTACAAGAACACACACACACACACACACACACACACACACACACACACACACACACACACACACAGTGAAGCACCGTGGTGTTTCACTTCAAAGCACATCACATTAACATACATTTGTCTCCCAGAGACTCATCAGAATCTTATCACCATTTCCAGTATTTATGAGGCAGTTTGTGGTATTTTAATTTGAAACCGCCAGTACAGGTAAACAGGAAATACATGTAATAACTTCCTGCTGCTCTCATCTCATATTCTGAATCTTTTCTCCAAGGCAGATCAGCCCATCTAAGAATGAGAAGCTCTGCAGCTGCAGTCTTTGTGCTGACAGTTCAGATGGTTTTCAGATTATTGTATTCCTGAGTTTCTTTTTTCCATCTCATTTAGACTCTGGCAATGTTTTAATAACTTTTAGTTTCTTAACTGCATCTTTAACCATTAGATGAAGAGCCTTGAGACGACATGTGTTGTGAATTGGCGCTATATAAATAAAACTGAATTGAATTGATTTTACAGTGCCTTGCAAAAGTATTCGCCCCCCTAGACATTTTATCTATTATCTTACATTCAAACCTGTAATTTAAATGTTTTTTATCCTATTTTATGTGATGGATCTCCATAAAATAGTCTTGGTGAAGTGAAATCAGAAAAAAATATATAAAGAATAAAAAAATAAAAACAGAAAACTGGCATGTGCATATGTATACACCCCCTTTGCTATTAAGCCTCTAAAAGGTTTTGGTACAACCAATTACCTTCGACAAGAGGGACCGGAAAACAGGTCCAAGTCGAGGGAAAGATGGATGGTGGCAAATACAGGAATCTGATCTGAGACTGGGTTCACCTTCCAGCAGGACAATGACCAGAAGCATACTGCTAAAGCAACACTCCAGTGGTTTAAGGGGAAACATTTAAATAAGGGATTCATTTAAATCCCTCATGCCCCTCCTTGAACCGCCACCTTAACGTGGAGGAGGGGTTTGAGTGCTCAAATGATCCTAGAGGTTATGTTGTCTGGGGCTTAAATGCCCCTGGTAGGGTCTCCCATGGCAAACAGGCTCTAGGTGATGGGTCAGACAAAGAGTGGTTCGAGAATCCCTCATTATGACTACAGAATCGAGGCACGTGACGTCGCCCGGTACGGCAGAGCCGGGGTCCTACCCTGGAGCCAGGCCTGGGGTCGGGACTCGTCGGAGAGCGCCTGGTTGCCGGGTTGCTCCTCGCGGGACCCGGCCGGGCCAAGCCCGAATGAGAGACGCGAGACCATCCCCCAGTGGGCCCACCACCTGCAGGGGGAACCGTGAGGGACCGGTGCAAAGAGGATTGGGCGCCAGACGAAGGTGGAGACCTCGGCGGCCCGATCCCCGGATGCTTAGGTTGGCTCTAGGGACGTGGAATGTCACCTCGCTGGGGGGGAAGGAGCCTGAGCTTGTGCGGGAGGTCGAGAGATATCAACTAGAAATAGTCGGGCTCGCCTCCACGCACAGCGTGGGCTCTGGAACCTATCTCCTTGAGAGGGGCTGGACTCTCTTCTACTCTGGAGTGGCCCATGGGGAGAGGCAACGGGCTGGGGTGCGTTTGCTTGTTGCCCCCCAGCTCAGCCGTCTCGTGTTAGGGTTTACCCCAGTGGATGAGAGGGTCGTATCCCTGCGCCTTCGGGTTGGGGAGAGGTCTCTGACTATCATTTCGGCCTACGGGCCGAGTGGTAGTGCGGAGTACCCGGCCTTCTTGGCGTCCCTGTCGGGGGTGCTGGATAGTGCCCCTCCCGGGGACTCCATTATTCTGCTGGGGGACTTCAACGCCCACGTGGAAAACGACAGTGACACCTGGAGAGGCGTGATCGGGAGGAGTGGAGGAGTTCAAGTATCTCGGGGTCTTGTTCACAAGTGAGGGAAGAATGGAGCGGGAGATCAACAGACGGATCGGTGCGGCTGCCACAGTAATGGGGGCGCTGTGCCGGTCCGTTGTGGTGAAGAGAGAGCTGAGCCAAAAAACGAAGCTCTCAATTTACCGGTCGGTCTACGTTCCTACCCTCACCTATGGCCATGAACTTTGGGTCATGACCGAAAGAACAAGATCCCGGATACAAGCGGCTGAAATGAGCTTCCTCCGTAGGGTGGCCGGGCACTCCCTTAGAGATAGGGTGAGGAGCTCGGCCATCCGGGAGGGGCTCGGAGTAGAGCCGCTGCTCCTCCACATCGAGAGGAGCCAGTTGAGGTGGCTTGGGCATCTATACCGGATGCCTCCTGGACGCCTTCCTCGGGAGGTGTTCCAGGCACGTCCCACCGGGAGGAGGCCCAGGGGACGGCCCAGGACACGCTGGAGGGACTATGTCTCTCGGCTGGCCTGGGAACGCCTTGGGCTCCCCCTGGAGGAACTGGAGGAGGTGTCTGGGGAGAGGGACGTCTGGGCGTCTCTGCTGAGTCTGCTGGCCCCGCGACCCGGTCCCGGATAAAGCGGAAGACGACGAGTACGAGTACGAGTACATTTAAATGTGTTGGGATGGCCCAGTCAAAGTCCAGACCTCAAACTAATGGAGAATCCGTAGTTACACTAGAAAATCTCTTTTCACAAGCAAAAAACATCCAACATGAAGGAGATGGAGCAGTTTAGCCTTGCGGAATGGGCAAAAACGATGATTTGGTAGTTTTGTGTCATTTGGTTTAAAAATAATAACTCAATGCCGAACAAAATGGATTAATCTGTTCAGAATAATCGTTGATAAATACACAGACTGATCCTCAGTGTGTGGTTGCTTCATCCATACGGGGTGGGTTTCCTCCCAGATCTGCTCCAAGAACTCTGCTGTGGATAAAGAATCTTCCTCCAGAGGACTTTCCAGCGTGATGAAGAAACGGGTCACAACGCTGAAGTGATACCAAAGTGGTTCACACCATGAGCAGAGGATTACAACTCTGAGTAATCGGTGTTCTTTAAAAAACACTGACCTCCCACCTGTTTCATCCACGGTTCTTCATCAGCTGTTTGCATTTTTTTATGTTTTCATGTTATGTTCTGAGTTCATGATCTTTCTGGACCAACTTGAAGCTTTGTTTATAAATCGCTGGGATGGAAAATGTGAACTTGGAGTATTTTCTTATAGTTTCCACATTAGAGCAGATGTGTTTCTCTACAACATGGCTGACGTAGTTTTACACACAGACACACACTAACACTGACCTCTGCAATGAGGACAACGATGACGCAGTCGTCCTTCTCTGCGGGGCTGAGCTCGGACATCAGTGAGCTGAGCGTGTCCGTCAGGTAGGAATGGACCTCTCTCTTCACGCTGGGAACACCCATGACTATTGAGACTGCACACACAGAAAACATCAGCAGCTGGGAAACAAACTGGTTCTAGTGGGGCTGATTAGGGGGTTAATTCAGCAGGTCTCGGAAAGCATAACACAGGGTAGGTGGGATGGGGGGTGGCATGACTCCCAGCCAGGAATATTTACAACGTCTCAGAAAACAGACAGAGATCAAGCCTCAAAGCTTCACAACATTTTAATATATCAGTAAAACCTTGACAGTTTAACAGTGTTAGGTCTTTTTCTAGTTGCTTTATTATAAATTATTATAATAAATAACACTCCTAGTTTCTGTTTTAAAACATTCCTGCAGCTGAGTAGTACCTCCCCCTAGAGACCAGCAGAAACCAGCAGCAGAAACCAGCAGGTGAAGTCTGAAATGTGCTTGTTTTCTGCATTTGATGGAGAACTTGCACAGCAAATGTTGCTGCACGTTGGGTGTCCACCAGCAGGTAGTTTGCTGCTAATGCTAAATAACTACAGCTCCTAGGATGAGTTCCATTCATAAGTTTCAGAGTTTCAGGAGGAGCAGTGTGATTTTCATCCCGGCCGTGGAACACTGGACCAGCTCTATACCCTCTGCAGGGTACTTGAGGGTTCATGGAAGTTTGCCCAACCGGTCCACACGTGTTTTGTGGAGCTGGAGAAGGCCGGCATTGCCAGCACTAAATCGGACCAGTTCCCGGTGCATGTTGGTCTCCGGCAGAGCTGCCCTTTGTCACCGGTCCTGTTCATAACTTTTATGGACAGGATTTCTAGACGCAGCCAAGGGCCGGAGGGGGTCTGGTTTGGGGACCAGAGGATTTTGTCTCTTCTTTTTGCAGATGACGTGGTCCTGCTGGCCCCCTCTAGCCATGACCTACAGCATGCGTTGGGGCGGTTCGCAGCCGAGTGTGAAGCAGCTGGGATGAAGATCAGCTCCTCCAAGTCCGAGGCCATGGTACTCAACCGGAAAAGGGTGGCTTGTCCTCTTCAGGTTGGAGAGGAGTTCCTGCCTCAAGTGGAGGAGTTCAAGTATCTCGGGGTCTTGTTCACAAGTGAGGGAAGAATGGAGCGGGAGATCGACAGACGGATTGGTGCGGCTGCCGCAGTAATGGGGGCGCTGTGCCGGTCCGTTGTGGTGAAGAGAGAGTTGAGCCGAAAAGCGAAGCTCTCGATTTACCGGTCGGTCTACGTTCCTACCCTCACCTATGGCCATGAACTTTGGGTCATGACCGACAGAACGAGATCACGGATGCAAGCGGCTGAAATGAGCTTCCTCCGTAGGGTGGCTGGGCACTCCCTTAGAGATAGGGTGAGGAGCTCGGCCATCCGGGAGGAGCTCGGAGTAGAGCCGCTGCTCCTCCACATCGAGAGGAGCCAGTTGAGGTGGCTCGGGCATCTACGCCGGATGCCTCCTGGACGCCTTCCTCGGGAGGTGTTCCAGGCACGTCCCACCAGGAGGAGGCCCAGGGGACGGCCCAGGACACGCTGGAGGGACTATGTCTCTCGGCTGGCCTGGGAACGCCTTGGGCTCCCCCCGGAGGAGCTGGAGGAGGTGTCTGGGGAGAGGGACGTCTGGGCGTCTCTGCTGAGTCTGCTGCCCCCGCGACCCGGTCCCGGATGAAGCGGAAGACGACGAAACGAAACAACGAAATTTAAAGAGTTTCTTGCTGAGTGGAAAAAGAAACCCAACTGCCACCACCGTGCTTCTTCAGAGAGAAGAAAACCATCAGATATCCTCCATAACTGTTTGGTACTTATAGTGTGCACTCAGACTGATGAATGGTGATGATGTTTTTTCCATCTGTTTGGACATTATTGCTCAACAGGAGAAGGTGTTTGTGATCAATGTTCTGTTGATGACCCAGTTTTGACCAATCTTTAGTTGTCAGACCAATGGCCTCACATTTGACTAAAATACTTTGGCATACAGAGGAGATTATGGTCCACTCAATGGCTGCAAGGTGCAAACAGAGCCCACATCATTACCCTTCCACCACCTTGTGCGTCACCTGATATGAGGAATTAAGACCCAGGCCCAACATTAAAGCCAACACAGGGATAGGGCTACAGACGAGTGGGGAGATGATATTGGCCACATGAAGATTAATCCTAAGGTTCTCATGTTTCACAGAGTCCTTATGAATGTGAATTCTTAACAAAGATAGATGGGAATATTAAAGAACAAGGCTTCGGTTCTGTTCATCTGTTTAGATTTAACCTGATTTAAGATGCTGTACACACACACACACACACAAGCATTTATAGTGATCTTCCTCTGCATCTCTCCTGGTTGTTATCTCATTCTCGCACTAAATTATCAAACACTTTCTGGGCAACAAACCACTTTCACTTCATCCTAAAAACATTTTCTGCCCTTCACTCACCAACGTGCAACACTGCTTTACATTTTCTGATGCGTTTGTTGTCTCTGGTTTTATCTGGGTGTACATCCATATAAAGCAGTAGGAAATGTTTTACTAGGCAGAAAAAAGATCACCTTATTAATAAATAAGAGTCCACACACTGTGCTTGCTCAGCCTGGCTGGTTGCAGCCCTTTATTTTATCTTCCAGAGGATCCTGGCTGCGTCAGAGGGGTTTCGGTGAGTTATTCGTCCACAGAAGGTGCTCTGTCCCTGTGCTGCCAATTCAGCCAGGAGCCAGGTCTGTTTGTGGGGATCCTGCATGTGCGATTAATGACGTTTTGGATTATTTCTCCCTGCATTTAACCTCCTACTGCAGGATCACCCTGGAGCCAGTTTCAGCCTGACCTTTTAGGTTGCACCAATTGAACATTTGCTCTTGGATGAATTTAATGCATGAGACAGTGTCACAAAAATAAGGACTGAACAGTTAGCAGGTTACCCTGAGGCTAGCTGTGAACCAGACCTGTGTGTTAACAGTAAACGTCATTGGAGCTTGCTGTGAGACATCTCTCATAATGTTTCCTTTTCCAACACAACATTCTGTGTTTTCTTGGCTAATCCTGATCCGAATCCAATAAAACACAGAGGATTTGCTGCAGGCATAGAAAAACACGTTTCTGCAGTCAAAAGGGGAACGCAGCAGCCAGGAGCCACTGATCTAATCCGTTGATTAACTGATCATCATCAGCCAACACGGGTTCAGGCAGGTGCTGCTCTGGAGCGAGCAAATATGTCGGATTCTGCTTTCATACCAGTTTTATCTCAACTCTATTATGCTTCTATTCTAATTTTATGTTTTTTTTCTATATATTCTATGGTTTTTTTTCAAAGTTTGTTCATATTTCACTGTTAAATCTGATTTTGCCCTAATTTCATGCTGGTGTTATTCTGATTTAATCATTGTTTTGTTTCATTCTATCCAGACTTCACCGAATGTTGTTAGTTTGGTCTTGCTTTTATTCAGATTTTTCCTGATTTTGTTCTGTTTTTTTCTAGTTGTTCTAATTTTATCCTGATATTATTTTACTATAATGCTCAGCACCAGATCAGCACAAACACCTCATGTGTTTTTGTATTGTTCTGAAGCATGGGGGTGGAGGGGTGATGAAGTGGGATTCATTTGCACTTTGCAGTCATTCAGTGGAACTCCTCTGTCCTCCTAGAGCTGCTGAAGAGGTTCTACAGGCTGCTAAAAAAGGTTCTACAGACTGTTGGAGGAAGTTCTAAAGGCTGCTAAAAAGGTTCTACAGGCTGTTCTATTGGCTGTCAGAGGAGGTTCTCAAGGCTGCTAAAAAAGGTTCTACAAGCTGTTGGAGGAGGTTCTACAGGCTGTCAGAGGAGGTTCTAAAGGCTGCTAAAAAGGTTCTACAGGCTGACAGAGGAGGTTCTAAAGGCTGCTAAAAAAGGTTCTACAGGCTGTCAGAGGAGGTTCTAAAGGCTGCTAAAAAGGTTCTACAGGCTGACAGAGGAGGTTCTAAAGGCTGCTAAAAAGGTTCTACAGGCTGTTCTATTGGCTGTCAGAGGAGGTTCTCAAGGCTGCTAAAAAAGGTTCTACAAGCTGTTGGAGGAGGTTCTACAGGCTGTCAGAGGAGGTTCTAAAGGCTGCTAAAAAGGTTCTACAGGCTGACAGAGGAGGTTCTAAAGGCTGCTAAAAAAGGTTCTACAGGCTGTCAGGAGGTTCTAAAGGCAGTCAAAAAAGGTTCTACAGGCTGCTGAAGAGGTTCTACAGCCTGTCAGAGGAGGTTCTGAAGGCTGCTAAAAAAGGTTCTACAGACTGTTGGAGGAAGTTCTAAAGGCTGCTAAAAAGGTTCTACAGGCTGTTCTATTGGCTGTCAGAGGAGGTTCTAAAGGCTGCTAAAAAAGGTTCTACAAGCTGTTGGAGGAGGTTCTACAGGCTGTCAGAGGAGGTTCTAAAGGCTGCTAAAAAGGTTCTACAGCCTGTCAGAGGAGGTTCTGAAGGCTGCTAAAAAAGGTTCTACAGGCTGTCAGGAGGTTCTAAAGGCAGCCAAAAAAGGTTCTACAGGCTGCTGAAGAGGTTCTACAGGCTGTTGGATCAGGGTGTGAGCTCTTACTTTCACTCACAGCTTCCTTGTTCTTTGGAGTTCTATTTTTTATTTTTTGTGTTGTTTCTATCAGCTCTTAGTTTTATAAAATAGGACCTGCAGAAAGAACTTGGTATTTTAGTAAAAAGTATCGGTGACAGATCGACCTTACCTCCAGTGCGTCCCTGTCCCAGGTGTATGGCGGGCTGCAGACTGTCCTCTCTGTTCAGCAGGTGAGGAAGATGATGGAAGATGGAGGGAAGCTGCAGCACGTTTTTACTGCTGCTCACGTTCCAGAGCTTCAGCCTGGTTTCCTCTGAGGAACCAGAAGGACAGCCAGTCAGACCAGATGTTCTAGTACCAAACATTGTTCTTGCCTGCCTGCCTTGATGAGAGGAGCAACGAGGAGAGGAGTGTTGATTGTGGCGTGTCAACTAAATTAATTTGTTAATTTGTTAAACAAATAAAATAAAATAATCATCTTTCTCTTCCACCATCTCAACCAGAGTCTCTTTGTCATGAATGTCTGTAATAATTTGCATCCAGTAACTGTTTGACTTTATCCCTGCAGCATGATCCCAACATATTTATTTTTTCTGATAGGTAACAGATGCACATTTAGGTAAAATCTGTTGCTGCAAAAGTTCTCCCTGGTGAGTTTAGGTGAATCCTCCTCGTCATCACACTGACCGGAGAGGCTGCTCCAGGTACGGTTGATGTCTCTAAGGGCCTGCTTCTCTGCGATTGCCCTCTTGATCTCCTCCAGGACCAGGTTCAGCTCTTTGGAGCGCCTCAGGTTCTCCTGCTCAGCAGAGTGGAGGCGCTCCCTCAGGGCCAGGAACTCCCTCTGGTAGATGTCCACCACATCTCCTGCAGAGAAAGCATACAACAGGGCTGTTACCGGATTCCTAAAGGGACTATCAGGATTATGGGGAGAGCAGAAAGAGCTTATTGGACAGCTCATTGTCATCGTCATCATCATCAACAGATAGAGGGTAAAAGACATCATTTGAGCAGGAACATGGAGATAAAAATCTAATTGTCCAGTTGTCCATGGTAAACTGTAAATGTCTTGTACTTGTATAGCACTTTATCAAGTCCCCAGAGACCTCAAAGCACTTTACACTACAATCAGTCATCCACCCATTCATCCATCCATCCATTCATTCACCCATTCATAGATACATTCACACACTGACAGCGGTGAGCTACATTGTAGCCGCAGCAGCCCTGGGGCACACTGACAGAAGTGAGGCTGCCATACAATTAGCGCCACCGGGCCCTCTGACTACTATTAGCAATCAGTCCATCATCTCTCAGTGAGTTGATGTTCTGTGAAGGTAGATGTCCAGTAGTTGCTGCTGGTCTCTCATGCAGAAATCTCCGTCTACCCTCTGACAACCTGAGCAGGTGGGTTTTAGATTCAATTCAATTCAATTCAATTCAGTTTATTTCTATAGCGCCAATTCACAACACATGTCGTCTCAAGGTTCTTCACAACAGTCAGGTTCATCCATTCTAATTAATCGTAACCATTGAACAGTTCAGTCAGATTCAGTTATTTATTCAAATTGGATAAAAAGTTTTTTTATCTAAGGAAACCCAGCAGATTGCATCCAGTCAGTGACTTGCAGCATTCACTCCTCCTGGATGAGCATGTAGAGACAGTGGACAGTCACTGGCGTTGACTTTGCAGCAATCCCTCATACTGAGCATGCATGTAGCGACAGTAGAGAGGGAAAACTCCCTTTTAACAGGAAGAAACCTCCAGCAGAACCAGAACCAGGCTCAGTGTGAGCGGCCATCTGCCACGACCGACTGGAGGTTAGAGAGAACAGAGCAGAGACACAAAAAGAACAAAGAAGCACTGATCTAGGAGTACTTTCTATGGGAAGGAAAAGTAAATGTTAATGGATGTAGCTCCTTTAGTCGTTTCATCTAGAAAGAAAGAACAGATAAACTCTGAGCCAGTTTTCAAGGTTAGAGTCTGAAAGAGAGAACATAGAGTTAGTTACAGTAGAAGCTCAGTCAGTAGCCATGTCTAGGAGAGAGAAAGGGTTAAACACTGAAAGACAGGGTCATGTGGATCATCTGTAGAAGGTGAGCATTAAGTTGTTGCCAGCAGAAGCTCGGACGATGCCCCTCTCCAGAAAGGTGTCACAGGTAGACACAGAGCCAGGCCAGGTGTAGCTTCTAGGAAGAGAAAAGAGAGAACAAAGTTAAAAGCTGAAATAACAGCAAATAATGCAAAATTAGAGAGTAGTATGAGAATGTAGCGAAGAGGGTGAAAGTGGTCATTATGTCCTCCAGCAGCCTAAGCCTATAGCAGCATAACTACACAGATAGCTCGGGATAAACTAAGCCACTCTAACTATAAGCTTTATCAAAAAGGAACGTTTTAAGCCTAGCCTTAAAAGTAGACAGGGTGTCTGCCTCACAGACTAAAACTGGGAGCTGGTTCCACAGGAGAGGAGCCTGATAACTAAAGGATCTGCCTCCCATTCTACTTCTAGAGACTCTAGGAACCACCAGTAAACCTGCAGTCTGAGAACAAAGTGCTCTGTTAGGAACATATGGACCAATCAGATCTCTGATGTATGATGGAGCTAGATCATTAAGGGCTTTATATGTGAGGAGGAGAATTTTAAATTATATTCTGGATTTAACAGGGAGCCAATGAAGGGAAGCTAAATAGGAGAAATATGATCTCTCTTTTTAATTTTCATCAGAACTCTTGCTGCAGCATTTTGAATCAGCTGAAGGCTTTTAACTGCATTTTGTGGACATCCTGATAGTAAAGAATTACAATAGTCCAGCCTTGAAGTAACAAATGCATGGACTAGTTTTTCAGCGTCACTCCTGGACAGGATATTTCTAATTTTGGCAATGTTCTGGAGATGAAAGAAGGAAATCCTAGAAACCTGTTTAATATGGGATTTAAATGACATGTCCTAGTCAAAGTTAACACCAAGGTTTTTTACTTTATTACCGGAGGTCAATTTAATGCCATCCAGGTTAAGTGATTAACTAAGCAGTTTCTTTTTTAAAGACTCCGGTCCAAAGACGACAACTTCTGTCTTGTCTGAATTTAGAAGCAAACAATTTAAAGTCATCCAAATTTTTATATCTTCAAGACATGCTTGTAGTCTATCTAACTGGTTGGGCTCATCAGGATTTATGGATAAGTAAAGCTGAGTATCATCAGCGTAACAGTGAAAATTTATCCTATGCTGCCTAATAATTTGACCTATTGGAAGCATATATATAGTAAAGAGAATTGGCCCAAGTACTGAACCCTGTGGTACTCCACAATTAACCCTGGAGTTTAAAGATGATTTATCATTTACATGAACAAACTGGAATCTGTCAGACAGATAAGATTTAAACCAGCCTAGTGCTGTTCCCCTGATCCCTACAGCATATTCCAGCCTTTCTAAGAGAATATTATGGTCGACTGTATCAAATGCAGCACTGAGATCTAACAGAACCAGAACAGATACAAGTCCATTATCTGAGGCCATAATATCATATCTAAAATGGGGCTGGTAATCAGAGGGAACACTTCCTTAAATAATTTGGTTGGGATTGGGTCTAACATACAAGTTGAAGGTTTAGATGAAGCTAATATTTCTGATAACTCAGGAAGCTCCACAGGATCAAAACAGTCCAAACACAGATCAGGTTCTGCAGTTATTTCCAATGTTGTCTCACTTGCTGAGGATGAAGTAATCATCTTGGAGAGTATGTCAAAGATTTTCTTTTTAATAGAATCAATTTTATTTAAGAAGAATCCCATAAAAAATGACTGCTAAGAGCTAAGGGAATGGATGGCTCAACAGAGCTATGACTCTATGTCAGGATGTGACATTTTGGACTTTGTGTTTTGTTTTGTTTACTAATTATCATATTTCTCCAGCCCCTCTGGTTAGGTTGTGTTTACTTATTGTTTACATCCTAGTCCTCATGTTCTCTGCTTCCCTTCCTGTCAGTTCAGTCTGTGTGGTGTTAGGTTTCATTACTCTGTAATCTGGTTTGCTTTATGGGTTCCTGGTTCGTTCTTAGATTTGGTGTTTCTTATGTTCCCTTCAGTTTCTCGGTTTCCTTCAGTTCATGTTTATCCCTGATTCTTATGCATTATTTTTATTTTTGTTTATAGTTTTTTGTTTTAGGTCTGCTCGGTGTCTTGTTAATGACTTGTATTAGGTTCACCTGTTCCCTCTGCCTTCCTGCCTCCTTGCCTCATCTGTCCTTAGTTCCTTTGATTACCTGCCTTTGTTTTCTCTCTGCATATTAGTTGGTTTGTTTCATTATGTTTTTGTGGGTTCCTTGCGTTACAACTCGACCCTTTATCCTCGTCCCTGCCTTGAGTCTCCATGTTCCTGCAGTGTCTGTAATGTAAGTGTTTGGATCTCGACCCTGTTCAGTACCTGCAGTGTTTTTGTTACGTTTTGACTTTTTTGATTAAAGCTGAGAGACTGCTTTTTGAAATGCTGCTTCCAAGCTCTTGTCTGCACTTCAGTCCTCTGTGTAAGTTTAGCAACTGTACTAAAGAGAAACCTAGGATTATTCTTGTTCTCTTCTATTAATGATGAGAAATAAGCTGTTCTAGCTTGGTGAAGTGTCTTTTTATACAACAGTAGGCTATTTTTCCAGATTAAGTAGGAATCCTCTAGGTGTGTAGAGCGCCATTTTCTCTCCAATTTTCTAACATTGTGCTTTAAAGTACGCAGCTCTGAATTAAACCAAGGAGCTAGCCTCCTATTAATAATTACCTTCTTTTTCAAGGGGGCTGCATTGTCTAATGCATCACGCAATGATGAAGAAACACTATGAACAAGAGAATCAATTTGTGAAGGAAACAAAATTATTGCCCTCCATTGTGTTTTTCTGTGATAATGAGGAAATTAAAAGTAGAACAGATTCTTTAAAGGTTGTTACAGCATCGCCACCTTCATCATCTTCACATGATGAAACTGATTTAAAGAGAAACAGGAAGAGAGCAAAAGGATGGAAGGATAGAGAACCAAACCTGGGCCCTAATGTACGAAGCGTGCTTACGGCTCAATGTTCTCCGCACAACTCAACATACAACATTGAATGATTTTTGAAAATCTGTGGAACTTTTTCAGTCGACAATAATAAACTACAAAGAACTAAAGCTAAACTGCAGCTATTTATCCATAAATAGTTGCTGGTAATCATGACACCTTAAAGTATTGCTCCCCACCCGGTCCGTGTAGTAACTCAGCCGTGCTCCTCACCACCTGCTGCTTCCTCTAAAATGAACAAAGGAACTGTTCATTGGGGAACTTTGATCAGATCCTGAACTGTGACACCCCGTTAAAGTAAATAAGACAAGCTGACCTACAGGGTCAGAGGTGAAGGTCCGTCCCTGAAGCCAACCAGGCACTTTGTCTGCATTCAGAGTTCAACATAACTGAAACTATTTCCCCCTTCATGGAGCAGGATATCCTTCACCACGTGGACAGGTCCAGAACCAGTGCTCTACTTTATCCCCCAGTTGAACTTTACTAACACCGAGAAACACTCCCACTTAGTTGTAATTATCCCCCCAAAGCCTCATTAATGGAGCACAATGGCCACATCTTTGTGGCTGATAAGCCAAGTGAGTTTCTGAGCGTGCTCACTCGTCATTGATGGGTTTTTAATGATGCTGCTGCCCTCTTATTTATCTGCTCTGATGAAATAATCTGCTTCCTGCAGCCGTCACGCTGATGTTCTCTGGTTCTTTGCTCTGCCCAGAGACTTCACCAGAAATTGGGTTGGAAGCACCAATTATGTCAGTCTGAAGCTTCAGGAGGTGCTTCAACATTTCCTGTAAAATGTTTACTCTCACAGAACTGTGGACCAGATGTGGTCATTCTGACTAAAAACAAGAACCAGGAGAACCCAGAGTACCCAGAGAACAGTAACAAGAACATCAGCTGAATCAGACCTTCACCCCTAACTGAACAACAAATATTCACTTCAGGTTTTCATCCAAAACCAGACCTTCATATTCAGACCTTTCTAAGTTCTGTCCTCCTCAGCCTCTCCTTGTCACATCTGCACGTAAATAAAGGACCCAGCAGAGCATGAATATGGCAAACAGCAAGGTTTTTAATTATTAACACAAATGAAAACCAAAACACCAACACCTGTGGATCCATCCCATCTTTATGAATGTCCTCTGCAGAACCTTTTAAGTAACTGTATAATATTTACTGCACAGGAGTCAGAACAGAAAGCTAAACCAGCCGGACAAATATTAAATTAGTGAGAAATTACATCAAAAATATTGAATGGCCTGTTAGTCTAATGCTAGAAGACTCATTCAAAACAAGCTCCTTATGGGCCTCTTCATTTCTCCACCAGGGGTCATTCAAGAGTTTTCAGGCTTTACCAAATGAGTGGTTTAGAAAGTTTGAAAGGTTTTTTATGATTATTTCTTTTCTTTCCTGTGTTTAGTTTCTGGTGTTCTGTTCTTTGTCTATTTTTATGGACAAACTGCAATAATTGATCATTTTCTCTAATCAGAACAGGGTCAAAATGTCAAATTCAAATCTATTCATACACCTCACAAATATTGTAATCATCACCTAGCTGCTGGCATCATCCTGGCTGGATATCTGACTGCTCTTCATGGCAGCTAAGCTAATTTAAACGGGTCTCTTTCCTGGAACAGAACCGGACATTAGGCAGACTTCAAACATGTTCAGCATGTTTAAGGTGGGAGTCGTTCCAGAATCTTAACTTTAGCCTGCGTAGCCATTCGAGAACCATTCCAGAACCAGTCAGGATCAGTGTTTGGGGTCATTACCCTGTCTCCAGGTTTCGACCAACCAGTCAATTTGAGGTGAAGTGGAGAATATGGAGGTGGTCCAGACCCTCATCATGATGCTGCCACCATCATGCTTGAAAGTTGCTACAGTGTTCTCAGGTATAAAAGCCTCAACCTGACTTCTCCAAACTTGTCTCATTTTCAGCACTTTGTTTTGTCTGAGCATCTGAGCTGAACATCATTTCATCTCCTTATTAAAACCCAGGCACAAAACTAAATTAGTTGATTTCAGCCCTGCAGACAGTTGACATCCCAGCACTCTTCTTCTCTGGTTATTTCAGGTTGGTCAGTTATTTTCTTCTCTTCATCCACATCGTTTAGATAGAAGGTAACCATGCCTTTTCACTGAACATTGACCAGGAGGAAACCAAAGCCAGACCAAAGACCAAAAGCTGAGACACAGACATCTACAGACCGTCCAGCAAACAGGGTAATTAATAAATGAAATGTCCTGAATTATGAGGACGTAACGGAGCCATCAGCACTGATGTAATGCCTCCCAAACAGACACGAAGCCAGATTCAGATCAATACATGGAGACAACACACTAATACTTTGTAATCCTGCTCTGCAATACTAGAACACACACACACACATACACACACACACATATATCGTGATTGTGACACGAAGCAGAGCTGAGAGGGCAGACAGGTTGAGTCATACTGTAGTAAACAGCGTGTGTGTAATAATATGAAAGCAGCCATTGCAGTAATGAGATTACCCCTAACACACACACACACGATTGGATGACTCACAGTTAATGGTCCTGTGGTTTTCCTGTAAACTAGAGAAGATCTTGTGGTGTAAATAAGATGGACTCTTTCTCCCTGATCAATAAATAATCAATAATGTGACCTCAAGCGTCTCTGATGGAGATCAGCTGCTTTCTGACTCGCTTCACACCTGATTCACATCAACATAATTTTTATTTACACCACATTTAAGATTTTATGCAGTTTATCTTCAGAGGTTGTAGCACGAGTTACTACACACACACAGTGTTGAACAGGTGATGAAGAATGGGGATGAAGGACCTGCTCTAGCGCTCCTTCCTGCACTGATGGTGTCTCAGTTGGGCACCAAAGGAGCTGCTCAGCTGCTATACAGTCCGACGCAGAGGGTCAGAGGTTCATAATGGATGTGAGCTTGGCTACATCCACCTCTCAGCCACTACCTTCACATCCCAGGACAGAGAGGGCCCTCCTTACCAGCTTGTTCAGTATCTTCCTGTCCCACTCTGTGCTGCCTGAGGCCCAACAGATGACAGTGTAGAGCAGTGGTTCCCAACCTTTTTGATTTGTATACCGCCTGAGCCATTTTGCTATACCACTGTGTTTCCCCTGGGATTTTATATCATATATATATATATATATACACACACACACACACACACACAACAGAATATTCCTTTATGTTCTAACAGCTGTATTTACTAATATTCTTTTTTTGATTTTCATAACTTTATATAAACATCAACAAAAGTAAACAAAAATAACCCACCCCAAATCAACAAGAAGCACTACAGTGTCCACCTAAAGAAAAGAAAAAAAGAAAAGCATACATACAGCCCACACACACAAAATACAGCTAGACATTCCCAGGCATGGTTCAAAGAAGTCAGATATTAATTACAGTCTTTGTAAGAAAGATAGCAATGGGTCCAAGATCCTCCGGAATCTTTCCGACTCCTGATGAAGATCATGAGTCAGTTTTTTGACTGGGACAATAGCAGAAATTTGTGATATCCACATATCAACTGTAGGTGCTGACCATCTCAATAGTATACATTTCTTGGCCAGAAATAAGAGAATTACAAGCAAATGTTTAGTATCTACATTAAGTAGAGTGTGAAGCATCATTAAAAAGACAGAAGGAGGTAGTTAGTGAAAACCGTTTATCAATGACCTCTTGTATCATCAGATGAACCGCTTTCCAGAAAATTTGAATACAATTGCAAGGCCAAAACAGATTAATAAATGTGCCCCTATGTATTTTATGACAAAAATCCAAAGCATCTTTTTTATATCTTTTTCTGTCTGTCCGTCCGTCCGTTCTATCTATCCTCAGTCTCATAGAGCCAGGGGGTCAACTTCACCTCCAACAGCCAAGCCAGGTCAGAACCTTTAATTCTGTGGTGATTGGACTTTAGCCGCGTGTCAGGGGCAGGACATGAAACACTTCTGTGTACTTGAACGTTTGCCATGTGTACCAGCACCAGCAGAGTTAGCCCTGCTGGTACTAGCAGGAGAGGAAGTGCTGCCATCAAATTTGTCGCTTTTAAAAACGGCTGGTGGTGGCAGCTGGTTTTAGCAGACAGCACTCTGTAGCGCCACCTGAAGGTAAAAGTCTAAACAGTTTAGGTGCAGGATGTGTGGCGTCTGCAGAGATTTTAGCAGCTCTTTTCCTGACCCTTGACCTGTATAAGTCCTGGATGGAGGGAAGGTCAGTCCTGATTATTTGTTGCAGTCTGGACCTGTTCTGTTTTGTGGATGATCCAAACCACACTGAGATGGATGAAGACAGGACAGACTGAATGATGAGAGTGGAGAAGATGACCAGCAGCTCCTGTGGAAGGTTGGACTTCTTGAGTTGCCTCAATGTTCAGACCTTCTTTTGAACATTGTCTTGAACATGTGTGAGGACCATCTCAGGTTTCCAGAAATGGTGGTTCCTAGGAACCTGAAGTGGTCCACAGCTGACACAGTGTTGCTGAGGACGGTGAGGGGGTGTGTGGGGGTGGGGTTCTCTGAAAGTCCACCATGATCTCCAGTCTTAAGTGGGTTAAGTTCCAGGTAGTTCCGACTACACCAGGGTACCAGCTGATCCACCTCCTGTCTGTTAGCAGACTCCATCACTGTCCTGGATCAAAGATAAATTTGTTGTCATGAAAGTGAATAAGTAACCTAAATAAATACAAAATCAACATAAATATTAAATCTGCTTTTGTTATAACAAAAACTGGAGCCATTTAGAATATTCTCCAATAAACGGACATTTAAACTTAGAAAATCAGCAACAGAACCCTAAACAAAAATAATATTCAGGCTGACTATGTCAGTTTTATTTTGTTTTCATCATTTAACTGAGCTTTGATGAGACACCTGAGCTGCTTGTTCTTGATACGTTTTGATAGATCAGCGGAGTGGAAACAGCTGTTGCTGTTGTCTCTCTCCAGGTAGCGGAGCGTCGTGCAGGTAAACAGCAATGACACCCCTGCTCTAGTCTTTCCCACCTGTAGTTGTTTTATTGGGCCTTTCTAGCTCTTTTGGTTGATAGAAGCTTGGTGTTTTTTGTTCCTAATTTTCTAATAAAGCATCACACATCCAAGAATTATCCCTACTAACTGATGACATGTAAGCCTCATCTTGGAAATAAAATATAAAATGTTTCAACATAACCCCTGCAATGTGCTGCAATGTTCTCACGTACCACTAGGGGTACGAGTGCCCCCGGTCGGGAATAGCTAGCTTTCACGTGACGTCACATAGCTATGCCACGAGAGCGCGGAATGCAGATGGAGGGCAGGAAGTGAAGTAGCCGAGGATTTGCCATCTGTAAACACGCCCATGTTTTGTGCCGTTTACGGCTGCTCCAATCGCTCCAGCAGAAAAAAGGAAAAGCATTATTGTCGAGTGCCAAAGGTTGTCATTCATAAAGGTGAAAGATGTAAAAAACTAACCGAAAAACGACTTAAAAAGTGGATTACAAATCTACATCTGCGGTCGGGAGGAGCAGAGTGTGCTAATGCGAGTGTCTGTAGCGACCACTTCGTCAGCGGTAAGTAGCAGTCCAACTTCTTTTTTTGTGGTTCTGTTTACCATTAGTTTGTCGTGAAATGCCTATTTATGTAGTAATGATTGTTAAGTTAATGTAGCCGTAGAGAGGCGTTGTATGTTTGTTTTAGCCACTTCTGCTAACCGCTAACAACTCCGCTAATATATGAATATATGAACTAACACTCACCTTGGCAAAGACCAAACAATAATTATCACGGAGCCGTTGGGTGCCGAGGTTCTAGACCACCCGCTGACAAAAAAGTTTTATGCCTCCAGACTTTTGTAGGCTTTCATCTGCTGTTTAGTGTAGTAAGACGTTTGAAGTACCAGATAGTTCGTGATATCAACAGCCTCGATTAACGGCAAATCTTGAGGTTCTCTCGAAAACTCACTCATCTTGATGAGATTAAGGGTCACATCCCACATATCTGTGAATTAACTGTTTGTATCTTCGCCTGGAAACTGGATCTAAATCCCTACAATACAGACTCTCCGCAACGGTTGCCTCCATTGACATTTTACTTCATGCCCTCCATCTGAAATCGCGCCCTCTTCGCGCGTCATCAAAATCACATGACTGAAACCCGGCTATTACTGGCAGAGGCTACCACAGAGTCATAAAAAGTCCAGAGCAAATGCCTGCACACTCCGAAGGACCTCAGTCTCCTCAGGAGATGGAGACGACTGTGGACCTTCTTGTACAGGGCGTTGTGTTAGGAGACCAGCCCAGTTTATTGTTGAGGTGAACATCCAGGTACTTAAAACTGACAACTGTCTTGATGTCGTCCCCTTGGATTTTCCCCTAGTGAATGAGGTGGTGTCCTTTTCCTGAAATCGATCATCATCTCCTTCGTCTTACTGGTGCTCAAGCACAGATATACTTTCAGCTGTAAAACAAAACCTTGATTTCAGACGTATTGCTTGGTTTAAAAAAATCCTGAGGAAGATTTCCAGGAATAAACTGGAAAAACAGTAAACATATCAGAAAATATTAAAGTAACAGTTTAATTTTCCAAGTCTGAACAAAATGTAGAATCTCCTACAGATGAACTTTTCTTGTGCTTTTTCCGTGTCATCTTCACAGAATCAGAGCTTCTGTATGCATGACTGAACATCACAGACTGATTAGTCCCAAACCCTAACGAGCTCCCTAACGAGCTCCCTGACAAGGGTCCCCCAGCACTCTGTCCCCCTGCCCTGGGCAGATGGTGTTTAATCACAAAGAGATTATTGAGAACATGACAACAGTCCACTCTCACTGCACTTTGGACCAGTTCAACCAAATTAACAGTTACCAGACCTTATCACAGGAGCTGTAGGTGACAAGTCTGTCACTGTTTAGGAACAAATAAAAACATTATCTAGGAAAGAGCAGACAGAAAATGACACAATGTGTAGGTAACAGCGCAGGAACAACAGGAAGTCAGAGTGGGCGCCAGCGGAGATCTTCCTGCAGCTGATGTGTTTGTTAGACCTGCTGCAACAGCAAAATATGGTAAGATAGAGATGTCTCGAGAACGGTTAGGAGTGATGGTACCACATCCAGCTCCAGTTCAGAACCAACTCGAACACAACAGATAAAAATTCTCATCTGAGAACGCTGATGTTCTGGGTAAATGTCCATGTTCAGTACCATGATGGTAGTTAACATCCACCCTGAAAGTTTTTAATGTCACCACTTTGTAATGAGACGGCTGATTGGAGGAACTCTGGCCACAGAAACATCTTCAGATGCTCTGAATATTTGCCAGGATCACAGACGACACCGAGAGAGGCTGCCAGTTAAAACATTGTACATCAAGACTGGTGTTACCCTTAAAAACAGCGCCCCCTACAACTGAACTGAACTGTAACTGAACTGCCTTCCTGCTTTTTGATGCTCTGTCACTCAGGAACAAACCGCCATCATTAGACAGCCTGCATTCAGAATGTATTGTTGCTCAGAGGCTCCTCAGCAGCTTCACACCTGACTTCTTTAGCGTCTCTGTCTAGCGGAAGAAAAGCAGCTGGGCTGTGATCCAGCAGGTGATGATCAGGAATTATTTTAATCTGTCACACACACACACACACACACACACATACACACACACACACACACACACACACACACACACACAGACACACACACACACAAGAGAGTGGGAATTTCAGGATAACAAGATGATCCCAGGGTTATCAATGTATTTGCTTCCAGGATTCAGATGAAAATATCCCGATCTGTTTAAACAAAACTGACACTGAAAACCTTCACAGAGCTTAAAACGCACTGCATATTAACCTGCTTGTTCCCCCAGAACAGAAGATCCAGCAGAACCAAACTGAAAGAAGATGGATCCTTAGAACTGCTGCATTAAATCAGCTTTTGTCAGTTATTCTGTATCTTTAATCTTGGCTTTTTGGTGCTGCACCATGATCTGATGGTTTTCATTTCAAACAGAAAAGCATAAAAGATTCATTCTGTTGCTAAAAAAAATCTAAGGTCATAATGACAAAGACTGTAACGGAGCGACGCTGCACCTTCAGTCAGAAGCTTCTTCAGATCCGCCAGAACAAGCCTGCTGGAGCTAGAATTAGTCAGGCTCTCTGCTCTGGTACAGCCTGCAGTCAGCTGGTTAACAGACATGCAGCTCATAACATGCCAGCTGCAAATACTCTAACCACAGAAAAGGCTCTGGGCTCCTTCATGCCCCTTTTCCATCAGAACCTACTCAGCGCTGTTAGTCTCGGATCAGTTCTACTCTAGACGGGTTGGTTCAATTTCAATTAAACAGTCTTTTGACGTCACATTATCCGCACAAATCGGCTCGGTTGGAACCGCATCAAAGCAGGTCCTAAAATTAAGAACAGTTCTACATAACCATTACTAATTTTTCCATCGGTAACCTAAAAAGGGAGTGGAACTGTGCCAAACCGGGCTGAGTAGGAACCAGTGGAAAAGGGTCACTAGTTGATTGTCTGTGGTGGTTTTCGCTGCCTGAATATTTACAGCTTAATTTATCTTTCCTGTACAAGAGGAAAATGGAGGAGCCTTCTTTGAGCCAGCTGTCCATCAGTGTGCAGCAACAGTTAGGGAAGGAGCAATGCTTTGTTACATTATGACACATCCAGCCACCCAGGCTGTACAGCATGCGTCATCTTGAGTCACCTTGAGATTTTAATTAATATCTCACTAAAAGACTGTTTTAAAACTGCACCATCCATCCATCCATCCGTTCATCTGAAGTTGGATCTTCAAGGATCACCTTTAAGCTTCACCTCCACAGATCGAAGCAACCAAAGAAGCAGCTCTGATCCATCCAAACATCTCATTTCCATGATCTAGAACCTGAATAAAGTTGTTCTCTTGGTTTTTATCTGTCTTTGTTTTAATTTTATGCCTAATTGTGTGGTTTTGTGGTTGTTGAATCTTCTGCTGATGATTTTATTGGTAACTGTTGTTAATCAGAACTCCTCCTACTCCTCCAATCCACACATCCGTCCTACATCCTCCATTTTTGAAAACAATCTGCCAGATCCTGCATCCCATCTCGAGAGCCTAACCCGGACTGGGTCTGCATGATGGAGGTTTGAACCCAAAGCTGGATGAAGCCATCACATGGTTTGGTATTTAAATGCTGCCAGGAAAAACCAAACGGCCACATCCAGACTGACTTCATGAAAACATTTTTCCCTCTGCAATCCTCCTCTGTAATACCAACCCTCTGCAGATCCTCCTTCACTACATCATCTCCATACTAAACACCATAACAGGTATAAGAACCAGGAGAACCTTCCACTACTTCAGCAATCCTTCTGTCACAGATCAGCACTGCCATTCATCTCCATCCAATCCACCCTACCTGTGCTCCTCACATCTTCTGAGCTCTGCTAGATGCTCAGGATAGTTAACCCCAGGGACTTGAAATCATCCACCTTCAGTGCCTTCTAACATCTGCTCTATGAAGATATACAAAAACAAAGAGAAACTCCTGACGTTTTCCATTAACCATCTCAAAGCAAACATCACGTCTAGGGAGGCTCACTGATCCTCAGCCTTTGGCTTTATCATCTCCTTCCCAGAATTTTAGGGCGTTCCTCCTTGGGGGATACCACTGTTGTTCCTGCAGTTCTGCAGATCAACTCGGTTCTTGAAAACTGGTACCAGTACAGCTGCTGTCATTCACACATTTTTTTGGCAGAAACAATTTTTAATTAGGGTTAATTACACTTGACTTTATTTCAAATTTATTTTTATTTATTAAAAAATTTTTTTCCTTTGATTATTTTTAGTATTATTCATTCTGGGCCTGTTCAGAGCTTCATAAAGCCCGGATTCTGAGTTTATGAAGTGTTGATTTTGGTTTCGGCCCACCTAACAGAACTGTTTGACCGAACATACTAAAGTTTACAGAGAAAACTTCAGAGACAGAACATTTTTTCATGCAGCTGCATCCCTCCATCTGTGAACCGACAGCTGGACTCAGTCCATGCCTGCAGGACGCTCTGCAGGCTCAACTTGGTTTAATCTCTCAATGTTGATGGCAGAGATAGGAACTGAGGTTCATATAAGTGGGTTTAAAATGACAGGGAATTCCATATTTCCAGGCAGGAAGGCCTTCCCTGTGTTGGGACCCAGCCATGAGTTACAACATTAAAGGCCAGTACGAACTTTTCTGGAACTTTCAAAATAAATCGCATCAACCTACTTCCAGCACAGCCAGGAACAGGAACAAGACGGGTAACGACGGACTTCCCGTGACGTCACTGTTTGAATTAAAAACCCAGCGTCCCAACAAACAGATCTCTTCCACGCAGGTCCCCAGTGGAGCTGGAAGGAGAGACAGCTAACGTCTCTTTGCTGACAGACATAACTCTTCAAACTGGATCCAAGAGTGTCATAAGATCACGCGATCATACGCACTAAGTTAAGTAGGAATGAATTGCTGTTTGTGTATCTGGTATTCATTCATGAACGGGGTAATTAAGGTACAAGCATTGCTTGACTTTTCTCTCTGAGGTCTACAGAAGCAACCTGTGTTCCCAGAGAGTTCCCAGCAGAGACCCTGTCTCTACGACGCCGAGTGGAGCAGTTTTCCCAGTCTGAAGGAAGGACAACGGGACCACAACACAACACGCCGCTCTGCGTGCAGTTCGGCCCGGGCTGGCAGAACGAGCCACCCCACCCCACAGGCCCAGACAACTTCTCCTCAGTACGGTTCACGTAGAGGTAGTGTTTGGGCAGAGAAGATTAGTTTAGAGTTAAATAATCTAAATAATGTTCGTTTATTGACGTTTGTTTTTGTTTGTGTTGAAAAACTCAGCTACAGTAAGTGCTAGCAGACTAGCACTCAGCTAAGGATGTGTTCTGTCTTTTAAAGTTGAGACAAACTTTATTTAAAGGGTGGTTTTTAAACACAGAAGACCCGCCATAACACAGCGTCCACGAATATGCATTTTAACCCTTTTATTAGTGGTATTTCAAAGGTATGTTTGATTCTAGTAACCAGCTATAAGCTTCTTTTGTTAGCGCCAACCGCTAACGGCTAACAACACGTTCTCGCCCACTTTATGAGTCAGCTGAAGATCATTTACCCAGAAAGGTTGTTAGTTTCCAATCTAGGAAATAATATTTCACTAAATATTATTTTAATAAACGTGATAACTAATTAAACACCATTTAGACCCATTTATCCAGAAAGGTTTGGTTCTTATTCAAAATAATATTTCCTTAAAAATTATTTGAATATTTCTTTAAATATTATTTTAATAAATAAAAGCAGCTAATTAAACACTATTGAGAATTAGTCATCCAGAAGGTTGATTTTATTCAGCAAATCATTCTTTAATATGTTATTTTATGAAAACAATGTTAGAAGGAATACCAATTATAGCCTAATTTAGTTCCAAGACTAACTTAACTTCACTTCCAGATTCTTCAAGATAATCCTTGGTTCTCAAACATAAACATTTCATGGTAATGTTGCATCATTCTTTTGGTCATAATTTTCAATCATCTTTAATCAACTTGTTTATATTGTACATAGTCCATTAGTCTTCATTATTCTTTAATTCTGCTTGGTAGTTTAGTTGGATTGTTTTAGCAAAGTAAAGAGTTTGTTGATTGAAATATGTTTGACTTTGAGTTGACTTATTTTTGTTAATAAATTCTTGTATTTTAAGAAATTGTGTGAATTTATTCTGCATGTGTATTTTACACAGTGGACAAATATGATTTCCTTTCATTGCATGATTATGTTTGTATTTTGCATGTTTGTGTGGTTGTAGTTCATTTCTTTTCCTCTGTAATTCAAAGACATTCTGAACTGAAGTCCGGCTGTGTAGTAAGGAGGTGGAGCGCAGGTGTCGGTAGAGACTAATTAACGCCAGATGAAAGGAGCTGAGGAAGCAGAAAGGGGGACTTGATGGGTGGCTGGAGACAGATATGCTCCGGGATGAGGAGCAAGTGAGACCCGCATGCTGCGTACCCAGAAGGTGGACAGACGGCCCAGTGTAGATGACCAGGGCAAAGGTGGACCTCTGCCCGTGCTTGTGAGTAGTGTTCTATATCGGTCTGAGACGATTGGAGATTACTGCCGGAAAGCGTGCCATTCAGCAGAGGCGTGGCGTATTGGTTCTGGCGCCTCCATGTTTTTCCTGTTGTTATCCTGGCCTGGCGGGGCGTGTGGCAAGCCGGAGGAGAGGAGCGGTCCTGGGGCGCCACCAGACCAGCTGTGTGCAGACGCAAGAAGTAAGCTGTGGACAGACCAGTGCAATCGGAGGAGATATCGCTAGTGGGGCTCAAGCAGGGGCTCCCAGGCGATGGGTGGTTCACCAAGCAACTTTTAAGGACTACTATTGGACTGTTTTTTTTAAAAAAAATCTGTTTTGTGGAATACAACAGGGTGTTTGTTCTTAAGGTATTTGAGTTGTTTGCTTCCCTTGGGTACAAGAAGGTGGAGTTTGGGGCCATATATTGGCCACATGTACAGAGTTTTGCTGTTAAATAATTCCTGGCTCAACCCTTTCAATTTTGTTCTAATACCACCACCTTACTGGGCTGGAATTCACAGGATAACCCTTAACAGGCCGAAATATTATTTCATAAAATATTAAAGTATCAATATTAAATAACATATTTATATTCATAATAACAACACCTGTCTGTGTGTGTGTTTGTGTGTGTGTGTGTGTGCGTGTGTGTGTGTGTGTGCGTGTTTGTGTGTGTGTGTGTGTGTGTGCGTGTGTGTGTGTGTGTGTGTGTGTGTGTGTGTGTGTGTGTACAGTCTGATTGTACAGCATGCTCACAGCAGACAGATCTGTGTCAGGGGGACTTTCTGGGATTTCATCAACATAAATCAGCTACACTTCTGTTTCTGAAATCCAGATCACAATATATATTCCTAGATGTTCTGCCTACTTTTTCATTAACGTTCTCATTGACGTTTTGTGATATAGTAAGGTGGAAGAATTTGGTGACAGAAATATCATTGAAGCATCTGACTGTACTGACTGGAGCTTTAATTTTAGAGAACAGTGTTATAGAACAGAGTTATAATATTCTAACTCGTCGTCTTACCGGGTCGCGGGGGCAGCAGACTCAGCAGAGACGCCCAGACGTCCCTCTCCCCAGACACCTCCTCCAGTTCCTCCAGGGGGAGCCCAAGGCGTTCCCAGGCCAGCCGAGAGACATAGTCCCTCCAGCGTGTCCTGGGCCGTCCCCTGGGCCTCCTCCCGGTGGGACGTGCCTGGAACACCTCCTGAGGAAGGCGTCCAGGAGGCATCCGGTATAGATGCCCGAGCCACCTCACCTGGCTCCTTTCGATGTGGAGAAGCGGCTCTACTCCGAGCTCCTCACCCTATCTCTAAGGGAGTGCCCGGCCACCCTACGGAGGAAGCTCATTTCAGCCGCTTGTATCTGGGATCTTGTTCTTTCGGTCATGACCCAAAATTCATAGCTAGCCCATAGGTGAGAGGAAGTTAGACCGACAGGTAAATTGAGAGCTTTGCTCTTCTGCTCAGATCTCTCTTCACCACAACAGACCGGCACAGCGCCCCCATTACTGATGCGGCTGCACCGATCTGTCTGTCGATCTCCCGCTCCATTCTGTTGTCATTCATGACCAAGACCCCAAGACACTTTAATTCTTCCACTTGAGGCAGGAGCCCCCCTCCAACCTGACCACGTTATCTGCAAAAAGAAGAGACGAAATCCACTGGTCCCTTACCTGGACCCTTGGCTGCACAGGGAACAGGTCCGACTTAGTGCCAGCAATGTGGACAAAATTCCTCCTCCGCTTGTAAAGAGAACGGGTGGCCACTAATAAAGGGCTCCCAACTCCGTACTCCTAGAGTGCCCCCCCACAGGGCACTACAAGGGACATGGTCAAATGGCTTCTCCAGGTCCACAAAGCACATGTGGACTGGCTGATCAACCTCCCATGAACCCTCGAGCACCATGTAGAGGGTGTAGAGGAGATCCTTGAAGTATTCCTTCCACCACCCGATAATGTACCCAGTCAAGGTCAGCAGCTCCTCAACCCCACTGTAAACAGTGTTGGTATCGGACGGTTTGCCAGAATCACTTTGAGGCCGATCGGTAGTCCTTCTCCGTGGCCTGACCGAACTCCTCCCAGGCCTCTGATACAGTCCGGGCTGCGGCAGGCTCGGCCTCACGGTATCTGTCAGAACCTCAGGAGTCCCAAAAGCCAACCACAGCCGATAGGACTCCCCATCCTCCCAATCACACCACTCCAGGTGTCACAGTCGTTTCCCACGTGAGCGTTGAAGTTCCCCAGCAGAATAACAGAGTCCCAGTGAGGGGCACTGTCCAGCAACCCCAACAAGGACGCCAAGAAGGCTGGGTACTCCACACCACTGCTCAGTCTGTAGGCCGAAACAACAGTCAGAGACCTCTCCCCGACCTGAAGGCGCAGGAATCCGACCCTCTCATCCACTGGGGTAAACCCCAACATGAGATGGCTGAGCTGGGGGGCGACCCTCAAACCCATGCCAGCCCGCTGCCTCTCCCCGTGGGCCACTCCTCTCTCGAGATTGGTTCCAGAGCCCGTGCTGTTCATGGAGGTGTGCTAAACTGTTTCTAGCCGGTATCTCTCAACCTCCCTCAACCATCTCACAGAGCCTAGGGGAGACCAGGGGCATTTAGGCCCCGGACAACATATTCTCTCGGGTCATGCAACCCCTCCACCACATTAAGGAGACGGTTAAAGGAGGAGAGAGTTATAATAATTAATGAAAAAGATGCTTTAAAATCTGCAGACATTTAATAAGAAAAAATATTTTAACTGTTCTTTAAATTAAATCCTGTTTAATTTTAATAAGCAAGTGTTGCCATTTATTTAAAACAGGTGGCTGTGAAATAATGTCTTCCTCTCAGAAACACACAGCTCCAGAATTATTGATATTTTTCATAAACTTGGCTAAAACGAATGGGAGCAGATGGGTTTCTGTGACAGGCCACTGATAACAAAGTGCCACAGATCCAGTTACTAACTGGTTCTGGGTTGTCTCTTCTGTGTGGAAACAGTATTCGTCCCCGAGTTTAGGAGCCTTTTTATGTTTGAATTACTGAAGGCTGAAAAAAGATCAGGTCCAGAAAAATCTGGCTTATCTTCAACCACATTCAGTTTTATTTTGTTCAAAATAATGGATGGTCTCTCAATTAAATTTTCCCCTATTCAGAACTTCATTATTATAAGTATAATTCAAAATAATTTCATTATTTTCATATTTTCAAATCTAAACTAGTAAAAAGAAATTGACACAAAATAAGAATAAAACTAAGATTAAGAACTAAAAAACGTATTTTTCTGAAGACGCTCAGTGTTAAGTAAGAGACAAAGGAAGCCTGTAGAACTGTTGAACAGAACCACTTTTAAATATTACTACAAAGTCTAGCTGTTTGGAGGGAAAAGATTATTAAAGCGGACCAGAACCGTCCATCTAAATAAACAACATTTTATGTCTGAATGACAGGATTTCTTATTTGAAATGAGAAATATAACTCCCGTCTGGGCCTCTGAATGATGGTTCTGTCTATGAGTTCAGAATGTCAGGATCCAGAATCATAACAGATCACCGTTAATATTATTCTGTTCAGTCCGGAACCATGAAGCACTTCACCATACAGAGAATCCGTCTGTTACCGGGCTGCACACAACACCGTCTCAGATCCACAAGAAACATAGCTGTGTGTGTGTATGTGTGCGTGTGTGTGTGTGTGTGTGTGTGTGTGTGTGTGTGTGTGTGTGTGTGTGTGTGTGTGTGTGTGTGTGTGTGTGTGTGTGTGTGTGTGTGTGTGTGTGTGTGCTGAAACTTGCAGCTGATTGGCTCACAGAGTTGTTATTATACCGAGAAGCTGGCAAACATCACCGTTTTTCACATGCTGCTTCCTGTCAGTATCGGCTGTCGCATCCAATCTGAGCAGAGACAAAACGGTGGCTGGAGCTGAACTCTGGACTGGGTCAGACACCAGCAGCTCACTGGTTCTACTGGTCCAGTCTCAGGTTTTTCTCTGCCTCCATCGCTGCTCACTTCTTCCTCTTATTTAGCCAGATATTAAGGTTCTTCATGTATTTTTAAGTCTTTAAAACACAGTTTTTTCTCATTCTTGAAAGAACCAAACCACCCTCCCGGTTCTGAAATCTAAGTGGTCCAGAATTGTGAAGACGTCCTCATAACAAAATCCACTTGAAGTGGAAATTAGCAGCCAGAGAGGTCGCTACTGAATAGAACTGAACAAGAAATGTATAAGTTTAACTTCAAACGCCACTGAGGGAGCTGCTGCGTTCAGGATCCAACCTGATGATCTAAGTTAGCTGCAGCTTCCAGCATGAGGTTCTGCTTGAAAACCACCAGAATCAAGAGGAATTCTGAGTAGGAACTCTGAGCCAACGATAAATTTCCTCCAACTAGATGCATCTGGTTTAATCACCACCTTCACACTATCTTGCTGCTGTTTGAGTTAAAAACAAAGCTGAGGCTGATGATGAGGAGGAGGAGGAGGCAGCGAGGCGTTCAGGATCCAACAGCTGCAGGAAAACACACACCTGGCTGCCAGTTTCTGACAACTGTCTGGAAATCTGAGCTGTCACGTTCAGCCTGATGGAGAAGCTGTTAGCATGCAGCCTGTCGGTCTGCTGCTGCTGCAAACTCTGTTACCACGACAACCACCTCCATGCGTGTTTCACACACACACACACACACACACATACACACACACACACAGAGCGATAAGGTGAGATGTCCTCCAGACTGTGAAGCGTGTCCTTATCCCCATCACTGTCTCTGTTGCTGCAGCTTCAGATAACACACACACACACACGTTGTTGTATTACCTCACATTCACTACAGGCTGATTTTATGTTCTCAGAATACTAAAACGCAGCAGAGAGAGACAGCTCTAGTTCTGGGAGGTGCTCTGTGAGGAGAAACCAGAATCAGAACCAGACTGAAACTAAAGAACAGAGCAGCACCGTAGGCCTGAATCTTCCTGCAACAAGAGACAGCTGTTATCTGCAGCAAAACTTCAAACGGTTGATGAACATCCTGAGAAGATCACAGCGATTTGTCTAAAGCTGAAGAAGAGTTTGGATCGGGGCCTTCAAACAGCAGAATTAGGTCCTTGGTTTCTGCAGCATCCAAAATAAACTGATTTAACTATTTCTCTGCACAGAATACGTTTTATACATCAGAAGATTATATGCTAATAGATTTTTCTCAGTCTGTCAGTCCGTCCATCCATCCATGTTCTGAAACGGTTCCTGACTGTTTCAGTACCAGCTGGACCGCTTCAGGATGAAGAGGTTTCTGGGTTTGGAGAAGAGACCAAAGCTGTGCAAGCTCTCTCCTTTATCTCCTGTCCTGTTAAGGGTCTTCAGTCGTCAGTCTGGGTTTGATGAGATGTTTCTGCAGCTTTATTATTAGACTGAGGAACAGTTTGCTAACTGTTCAACCAGGAAGCTTCTCCTGAGGAGATCTGATGTTTTAAATAAAACTGTAGTCGGGTCCTGGAGAAGAATCACTTCAACTGGTTCTCCTTCACCAACAACTGGACTGCAGTGGAAAACCCTGGAGACAAACTTTAGTTGGATAGAGCCCTGTGTTGCTGGTAGTCACAGTGGGTTCCTCCACTAACAGAAACAAATTTCAAGACTTAAAGAAACCGGAAGAAGATCCAGAGGGCATTTTCCAACCAGAACCCTTCCATTTGTATTTCCACAGATCTCCTGTTGTTTAGATGAAGGGGCCCCCACCTGTTCCCAGGAGTCCAGAGTCTTATGATCCCCATCCTGTGACTCCATCAGCAGCTGGTAGGTTTCCTGTCCATAAGCAGCTTCCTGTGTGTATGATACCAGCTTCCTGTCTATAAGTACGCGATGGTCCACACTCATCTGATCCAGAACTCAAATGGCCCCACACGTTTCCTCTGCTTCTCTTTTCCCACGCCGGGTCACCAGGTCACAGCCACCACCCACCGGCGCCGCCTGGAGGAGGCCAACAAATCGCTCTCTGTGTGTTGCAGAGAAACACCTGTAGGCCCAAGGCAAACCTGAAGGCATCACAATCCACCTCTGCTGGAGGCACAAAGGGGAAACAAGGGGAACTACTTTACCCAGAATCCCCTGCAGGAGCCCTGACTAGTTTAGGTTCTTTACTGTCTGAGCACCAAACTGGACCAGGATGGAAAGAGGATGAAGAACTTCAGGACAGAAAGCAGCTCAGATAGATTTTAATAAATCCAGCAGAGAAACAGAACTTAATCAAGTTATCAGTTATTATTAATGATAGCAGTGATCCTTAAAGCTTTTACATTTAGATGTTTTTGTATTTAAAATGTTTTGCTCAATTTAATTCCGTTTATTTATTCAGTGCCGATTTGACAGCAAATATTGTATCTCGGCAAACATGTCCAATTCAGATCAATCACTTCTTTAAAGAGAGAGGATTTCGTCTCTTCTTTTTGCAGATGACGTGGTCCTGCTGGCCCCCTCTAGCCAAGACCTACAGCAGGCGCTGTGGCGGTTCGCAGCCGAGTGTGAAGCGGCTGGGATGAAGATCAGATCCTCCAAGTCCGAGGCCATGGTTCTCAATCGGAAAAGGGTGGCTTGTCCTCTTCAGGTAGGAGGGGAGTTCCTGCCTCAAGTGGAGGAGTTTAAGTATCTCGGGGTCTTGTTCACGAGTGAGGGAAGAATGGAGCGGGAGATTGACAGACGGATCGGTGCGGCTGCCACAGTAATGGGGGCGCTGTGCCGGTCCGTTGTGGTGAAGAGAGAACTGAGCCGAAAAGCAAAGCTCTCAATTTACCAGTCGGTCTACGTTCCTACCCTCACTTATGGCCATGAACTTTGGGTCATGACCGAAAGAACGAGATCCCGGATACAAGCGGCTGAAATGAACTTCCTCCGTAGGGTGGCCGGGCACTCCCTTAGAGATAGGGTGAAGAGCTCGGCCATCCTGGAGGGGCTCGGAGTAGAGCCGCTGCTCCTCCACATCGAGAGGAGCCAGTTGAGGTGGCTCGGGCATCTATACCGGATGCCTCCTGGACGCCTTCCTCGGGAGGTGTTCCAGGCATGTCCCACCGGGAGGAGGTCCAGGGGACGGCCCAGGACACGCTGGAGGGACTATGTCTCTCGGCTGGCCTGGGAACGCCTTGGGCTCCACCCGGAGGAGCTGGAGGAGGTGTCTGGGGAGAGGGACGTCTGGGCGTCTCTGCTGAGTCTGCTGCCCCCGCGACCCGGTCCCAGATAAAGCGGAAGACGACGAGTACAAGTACGAGTACGAGCACTTCTTTAAAAACACAAAGTCTCTCAGATCCCAACGCTGACATGTTAACTGAGCGTTGCTGATAAAAAAAACAGAAAGCTTTAATATAACATGACTTTTATTTATACATATTACAATATGGAAGTATATTTTTAATATTAAACAAATGCATTGGAATGCTGTGTGAATTTCATGTGTAGTTTTTATATGAATAATGATGGATTTTCCTGTAATGATCCTACCAGCTCTTACTGCAGCTCGCTGCATCTTCTGCAGCTTCATCACGCAGACGACTGCAAGACAAAGTCCAGCGCGGCTCTTATTGACAGTCGGAGGTTGGAAGCGCCGAGTCTGCAGAACGTGCCTCAGCGAACACAGACTTAATTTAGTAAATTATTTATGCCACAAGAATCTCTCAGCAGCCAAACTGCTGAGCAAATGAGATTTTAAAAGCACCAAAGTTTGAACACATTTTAAAATGTGCAAAAGAGATGATTAAGTTCTGATCATATTTGGAACTTATGGGCTCTGAAACAGAACCAGCATGTAGATTTGTCCGCAGTGATCTGGAGCGACTTCCAATTTGTGAGAACAGAACCAAGACGCTCTGAAATGCAGCCTGTCAGTTCGGGTCAGAGGGCAGAGATTGTGGTTTGTCGACACTCTGAACCACTTGACTCAGTCCTGACCCGCCAGCCAGACAGTTGATGTGACGCTTTTACAAAACTCTTCACCCTGTTAGCCTCCTGTCAGACCATCAACCCAAGAACACAGATTAACAGCCTCTAAATACAGTGGCGACCAAAAGTATTCATACCCATCAAAGTGTGTCCTGCATGTGAATTCAGGCTAAATCCAGTAAAACCAACGCTCCTAAAAGTCTCTTAAACAATAACCAGAGTCCAGCTGTGTCTGAATGCAGACGTTGTGTTTCTGGCCTCAGATGTTCTTTTGAGAACAAACAGCATCATGAAGACCAAGGAGCACAGCAGACAGGTCAGGGAGGAAGTTCTGGTTCAGTTTAAAGAAGGGTTAGGTTCTATAACAATATCCAAGCTTTGACCATCTCACAGAGCTCTGTTCAATCAATCATCTGAACATGGAGAGAGGATCCACCTACCAAGACATGGAGGTCCACCTTAACTGACAGGCTGGGTAAAGAGAGCATCCAAGAGGCCTATGGTAACTCTTGAGGAGCTGCAGAGATCCACAGCTCAGGTGAGGAGAATTTGTTCACAGCCCAACTACTAGTCATGCACTACTGACCTTTATGGTAAAATGAGAAGACGAAAGCCAGACTAAGTCCATGTAGGAGACACAGCAAACATGTGGGGGAAGGTGCTCTGGTCAGATGAAACCAATTTGGCCAACATGGAAAACTAACACTGAACATCACCATCAACAGACCAGCTCCACTGTCATGTAACAGTGACCCACATGCAAGGAGGAGGCGGGTGGGAAAAATAAACCACTGACCTAAAAAAGGAAATTCAAAAACATGTAAAATAATACAAAACAAGATGAACATAAAAAGGCAGGTGTGAGTAACAGGATTACCTGACCAAGAGCTGACAAACACATATTTAAGTTGGAGAGGTGATTGCTGAACAAGGAACAGGCAGCTGATTAGAAAAAGGGTGCAGCTGTGAGGGACGGACGGAGCTGAAGTAGAACTGAGGAAATGGCTGATAGAACATAGAGGACAGAACCAGAGGATAAATATGAAGTACCAAAATAAAGCAAAATACAAATCCAAAGTCACAAAAATCCTGGCACACACAGTGAAACATGGTGATGACCTGCAGATAGACATGTAGAGAACGGTGGTTCTTTAGTTTACACTATTTTTACATTTTTATTTATAAAATGTTTTGAAAACTGTAAATCATGTTCCTTTCACTTTATGCTTTACTTTGTGTTGGTCTGTCACAAAAAATGGTAGTAAAATATTTTAAAGTTTAGAGTTTTAATGTGGCAAAATGTCGAGAAACTGAACTGAACTGAGAAGTAGAGGAATGCATATCTGCCCTGTAGATTCACCTAAATCTGATAATAACTCCCACTGGAGGTCCTGTCAACATAAAGTCACTGATCATGACTCATCCTGGATTTGTTTGGCAGCTGGGCTGAACAATGAGATCAATGGGACAGTTCAAGGAACTTAGTGAAGATCTGGTGAAGATCTGAGGAGGAGAGGTTTGGAAAGTCTTTAGGACCGATAGCTAAACATCTACAGGTTCCATCATCAGTTCAAACAACTGTACAGCCTGATAGGCCTGATCAGTGACCAGGTCTGAAACTCAAAAATCTGATGTTTTTTTGTAATCAGTGAACGCACCAACAACACAGGTGTGGATGCTGTTACTGAGTGAAGAAGACTCAACGTTAGCTATCCTCATTATGAGTCCGGTGTTTAACATGAAGTCAGAGGATGACATAAGAAGGTACACTGTAGAGGGCGCGGCACTGGTGGTGTAGGGGTTAGTGCGCGACCACATATAGAGGCTATAGTCCTCGAAGTGGTCGTCCCGGGTTCGAGTCCCGGACCCAGCGACCTTTGCCCAATGTCTCCCCGTCTCTTTGCCACTCCTTCCTGTCTGCCTACTGTCAAAATAAAGGCCTCTAGTGCCAAAAACATTATTTAAAAAAAAAACAAACAAAAAAAACAAAGGTACACTGTATAGCCAGAAGTATTGGGTCCCAGCACCAGATCATTAAGTTCTGGTGTTCCGATTACCTGCAGGTGTGGAGAAACTGACCCGCCTGCATAGAGTCGTGACCTCAACCATCTTAAACTTTGGGATAAATTAAAGCAGAGGCTGCAGTTCTGGTTTTCTCCTCTAACTATGAAGACACTCCTAAACCTTCCAGTTAAACGGAAGACTGAACAGAACTCAGCAAAGGTGCTGTGTTCTGCAAATGTTGGCAGCCTTTTGGGAATCTCGGAGTTCAATGACTGCTGTTCAAATGCTAACCGTGCTAGCCACAACCTAGCAGTCTAAAATCTCTCCAGGATCATTCTGTCCGTGTTTTACTATATTGGAAAAACTCAGTTTTACAGAGAATGATCTCTGACAGCCGGATAACGTCGCCGCTGCTCCTCAAACAAATAATCACGGATAACTCAAGTTGGAAGGAAAAATAAAATGTGGATTCTGTTTTTAAATCTGACTTTAGTTTTGAAACAGAAGATACAATCAGCATCAAAGCTTTGCAAAAACCAGGGATTGGAAATTGTTGGTGAATCTGCTGTCAGCATTTATATCTGGAAGAAGACCCAAACTTCAAGCCTGCAATGAAGTAGAAACTCCTCAGTGTTACTGGGAACAGTGAAGATCTAACATCACCATGGACTGAGTTCTCGGAAAGAAGCAACTGATTTAAATTTGCACCTTCACGTTGGGCTCAAATCTGCAGCTGTGCACATGGAGAAGTCAGATGTCCTCTAGAGAAAACATTTCATGGTCAGATGAGATTGAGTTGTTTGGACGCAGAGAAGAAGGATGTTTGCAGGAGTCCAGGTGAGGCTTTCAGACATAAGAACACTGTACCAACTGTTAAGCATGGCGACGGTGGGATCATGCTGTGGGAAACTTTCCATCTCTTCAAAAGGATCATTTCTGTGGCGCGGGGGGGGGGGGGGGGGGGGGGGGGGGGGGGGGGGGGGGCAAGGTGGGAAAGGGCATTTTAACTGCTTTTGTGTTTTTATGTGTTATCTCTTTGAATTTGTATATACTCTTAAGTATAAGCACGTGCCCATATGTGCTATAAATAAAGTTGCCTTGCCAAAAACAAAGACCCGAAAGATCCAATCCAAAACTGACTTCTCTGTTCTGTGTCAATAAGATCCCGATCCATCCCTTGAGTTTAGAACTATTTTGGTTCCTCAATGAGTCATCGGTCAGAGCCCAGGTGCTTAACAAACAAAACACGCAGACCTAGTTATAAAAGCAGCTAACGTCCAGAGAAACAATTAGAAAGATCTTCAGAAAGCCTGCATGTGTTGGTCAGGAGTTAGGACCACTTTACCAGATTCCAGAAGGTCTGGATCACTGGACGGAAAACAGAAAGAAATGAGGCCTGGATGTGAAAGATGCAGTGAGGGAACAGCAGATGTTTATGTCTCTCCTCAGAGCTGCCTCTGTGTGTGTGTGTTTCAGTCGGGTGCTTTAACAGGCTGTCTCCAGCAGCCTTCCAGATGTTAGATCCAGCAGCAGCAGGAATCCGCTTCTTCTTGAACCAACAGGAAGGTTTCCAGTTTGAGCTGAACCCGACACCCGTTTCCCTCCAGCATTAATTAACCGCTGCACATATCGAATGAGAGAAATCAGCTCCTCTGGAACAAACTCCCATCCGTCAGATGCAACATTAGTTATTGATTAATGGCAGCCTTTCTGAACCCTATCAGCAGATGCAGGAGCTGCTTGGGGGTCGATGTTCTCTTCACTCTGATATCACAGACAGGCAGAGAATTCAGGTTGAAAATGTTCTTTTCTTTCACATCCAGCAAATTGCGTTTTATTCTGCATTTTCCAAAGCAAACAACAGATGATCCTTCTCTGAACATCTCAGAGTTCCTCTTAAAAACCCATTTTTTTATCGTTTTTCAAACTTTTTATAGTTATTCAGTTGCTTGGGTGTATTTGGACCTAAGAGCAAATGGGCTTAGATCGGTTGCTTGTGGATTAGAGAACAAATTAAACATCATATGGAAAACCAAAGTTGAATAATTTACCCAAATAGAAGCTTCCAACTATTTCTCAACACCATAAGTCCCACCAATTGGACCCAGATTTGATCCGGTACTTAAATAATATTGGTTCTGATGTTTCTTCTTGTTTTCATGAGAACCTAGTCCATATGCAGAGATTTCTACTAATGAGATGAATAGACATTAGGTTTGGAGCACCATCCATCACTGTATCTACATGCTCCCCCTAACTCAGATTTTAATAAACAACAACGTAAGTTATCATAACTATGCAGACGACACACAGCTATACGTTACGATGTCACCAGGTGACCATGAACCCATTCAAGCGCTGGGTAAATGCTTAGAAGAAATCAATGCTTGGATGGGCCTAAATTATCTTCAGCTGAATCAAAACAAAACTGAAGAAATAATCTTTGAACCAAAGGAAGAGCGTTTAAAAGTTAGCACACAGCTTCAGTTAATACAGCTAGAAACCACCAGTCAGGCTGGAAACCTGGGTGTAGTGATGGATTCAGACCTGAACCTTCAGAGGAACATAAAGACAGTAACAAGGTCGGCCTTCTATCACCTAAAGAACATCTCCAGGATTAAAGGACTAATGTCTCAGCAGGACCTTGAAAAACTAATTCATGGGTTCATCTTTAGTAGAATTGATTACTGCAACGGTGTTTTCACAGGTCTGCCTAAAAAGTGGATCAGACAGCTGCAGTTGATCCAGAACGCTGCTGCCCGCGTCCTCACTAGAACTAAGAATAGTGGAGCACATCGGCCCGGTTCTAAAGTCTCTACACTGGTTCCCTGTAGCTCAGAGAACCGACTTTAAAATACTTCTGTTAGTCTATAAATCACTGAATGGCTTAGCACCAAAATACATTACAGACTTGTTGTCAGTGGATCAACCACCCAGACCTCTCAGGTCTTCTGGCTCAAATCTACTCTGCAGAACCAGAACCAGAACCAAACATGGAGAAGCAGCTTTTAGTTGTTATGCTCCACTAATCTGGAATAAACTGCCAGAAAACTGGAAAAGCACCGAAACCCTAAGTTGCTTTAAATCAAGATTAAAAACTTATTTGTTTAGAGTGGCCTTTGACTGGGCCATTCAGGCATGATTAGTTGCGTTTTCAGTCCAATTTTCCTAACATTTTCTTGTCCATCATTCTATTCTCTTTATTTTATTTGACTTTTTTAAATTACCTCTGTTGTTTGATTTTATCATTTGATTTGTTTTTCTGTCTCTGTATCTGTGTTTATTTGCTTTGTAATTGTATGTACGGCGCTTTGAGTGTCTTGTTGCTGAAAAGGGCTGTATAAATAAACTTACCTTACATGCTCAGGAGGAGTGAATGCTGCAAGTCACTGACTGGATGCAATCTGCTGGGTTTCCTTAGATAGAAAAACTTTTTATCCAATTTGAATAAATAACTGAATCTGACTGAACTGTTCAATGATTACGATTAATTAGAATGTATGAACCTGACTGTTGGGAAGAACCTTGAGACGACATGTGTTGTGAATTGGCGCTATAGAAATAAACTGAATTGAATTAATGGTAGTAGGAGTTCGTCCTGTAACCGGTGGGTTGCTGGTTCAAACCCCTGCTCTGTTTGCCTGAGTCATGTCCTTGGGCAAGACACTTCACCTGCCTTGCTTGATGATGGTGGTCAGAGGGTCGGGTGGCGCCGATTGTATGGCAGCCTCACTTCAATTCTTTTTGGCTAAATTGTAGCTCACCACTGTCAGTGGATGACTGATTGTAGTGTAAAGCGCTTCGGGGTCTTTGGGGACTTCATAAAGCGCTATACACGTGCAGGCCATTTGCCATTTGTTTCTGTTGTGTTTTTAGAAACAACTAAAACTTACCAAAGAAAATCTGCAGTACATAAATAAAAATAAATAGAAAAACAAAGTGAACTAAAATAAAACCTAAGTCAAAGTGTACATCTGCAGTGATTTTAAAGGCAGCAGGTGTACAAAGAGTCATATTTATCAACAGAATTTGTATAGCTATATCTATTTTAACTTTGCATTGTTCACTGTATAATCTTTTTTACTTTTGCTTTTAGTGAGACACATTTTCAATCTGTCCAGGGATCACGGATCCACATTCTCATTAAACACATTCTTCAATAGGTTCAGTTCAGAAACAAGCTCAGCATCCTCCTCTCCTGTTCGCAGCCAAACAGACATCTCACCTTCCTTTGACCCACAAGACCCACAGCTGTCCAGTAACACCTCACATTTGTTATCTTCCACCTCAGCCCTAGAACCTTCTGCTTCTACATGTTTGCCTTCAACCATATCAGAAGATGCTGATGCTTCCTTTGCTTCCTCCTTCCACCTGTGTGTCTCAAGAAGTCAAGTGAAGATGCAACTGGAGAGACTGAACCGGAATAAGATAGGAATAAGGCTGCAGGTCCAGATCATGTCAGCCCTAGAGTCCTGAAGGCCTGTGCAGAGCAGCTCTGTGGGATTCTGCAGCACCTCTTCAATCTTAGCCTGGCCCAGAAGAAGGTTCCGGTGTTGTGGAAGACCTCCTGTCTTGTTCCGGTACCAAAGAAAACTCACCCATCAGTCCTCAATGACTATAGATCTGTTGCCCTGACATCTCACATCATGAAGGTCCTAGAGAGACTCCTGTTGGTCCACCTGAGTAAGCAAACAGTAAACCATCAGGACCTCCATCAGTTAGCTTATCGCTGTGGAGTTGGAGTTGAAGATGCCATCATACACCTGCTTCAACAAACCCACTGTCATCTGGACAAAGCCAGCAGCACTGTGAGGATCATGTTCTTTGATTTCTCCAGAACATTTAATACAATCCAACCTGATTTGCTTTGTCAGAAACTCCAGAAGACTCAGGTGGAGGCCTCAACAATCTCCTGGATCAAAGACTACCTGACAAACAGACCACAGTTTGTGAGACTGAAGGGCTGTGAGTCTAACCAGGTAGTCAGCAGCACAGGAGCACCACAGGGAGCGGTACTCTCACCATTCCTTTTCACTCTGAACACCTCAGACTTCCAGGACCAGACTCCTGTCATCTGCAGAAATACTCAGATGATTCTGGAGTTGTTGGTGGATCAGAGATGGACAAGAAGCTGAGTACAGGATGGTGGTGGATCGCTTTGTGGCATGGTGTGGAAACAATCATCTCATTTTGAACATGACTAAAACAAAGGAGATGATTGTAGATTTTAAGAGAAACAGCAATAAGTCAAAAACTATTTCTATCATGGGAGAAGAAGTGGAGGTGGTGGAGGAGTATAAATACCTCGGTGTTCACCTGGACAACAGACTAGAGTGGAGATGCAACTGTGAAGCCATCTACAAGAAGGGACAGAGCAGACTGTACTTCTTGAGGAAGCTTAGGTCCTTTGGTGTTTGCAGCAAGATGCTGCATATCTTCTATAAGTCTGTTGTGGAAAGTGTGATCTCTTCTACCATCATCTGCTGGGGAAGCAGCATCAGAACCAGGGACTTAAAAAGCTCAACAAGCTGATAAAAAAGGCTGGTTCTGTTCTGGGGACTCCTCTGGAACCTCTGGAGATCATTGTGGAAAGAAACATTCTTTATAAAATGAAGAACATTATGGAGAACTCTGAGCATCCTCTTCATGAGACTGTCCTACAACAACAGAGTGTCTTCAGTCAGAGGCTTCTTCAGATCTGCTGTAAGACAGAGCACTACAGGAGATCCTTCCTGCCCACAACCATCAGCATCTACAACGACTCTTTGAAGAAACCTTCATAATATGAGCTACAACAACATTTAATTTCCCTTTGGGATTAATAAAGTATTTTTGAATTGAATTGAATTGAATTGAATTAGCTTTTAAGATATCAGACGGTTATTTCTGATTTGAGCATGTCATCGAACATTATTCAACTGATACATAAATTCAGAATCAGCTTTATTGCCAAACAAGCAATTTGACTCCAGTACACTTTGTTCTCAGTGAAGATTTTTATTTTATTTGTGAATATAAATGGAAATAAAAGGTCTATATTGACCCTTTTGTTAAGTGTCTATTGTGGAAAAATATATCGAGATATATATTCCTATCGATTAATCGCCCAGCTCTAACAACTCATTCAAAAGAAAAGCAGTCAACTAGGGCAAATAAATCTATATCTGTTACAACAACACTAAAAGTAAATTGAAATAAACAGACAAAGATTCTGGATCATATGTTTGACACAAAGATAGAAATCAGTGGGAAAGCTTTGAGGCTTTAATTGAATGATCAAATGAATCCTGATGAGGAAATTAAGTTGTGTTACAGAATGGATGCATCTAAAAGTTGCAGGACAGGAGCTCTCCAGGACTGGAATTCGATACCCTTGAATTAATTACAGTTTGAGATTTATAGCTGACTCTAGATCAGCATCATGAAAATCCCAAAAGATCAGAGGGGCAGTCATCACATCCACATCAACTCAAGGACCAAAGTTGTCTCCAACTAGAACTGATTTTGACAAAATTTCCCAATTTCACCAAATAAACTACAGAATCTTAGAAGAAATCGTACAGCAACTAAGCTCTTCTTCCTGCTGTCTCCATCTTTTACCCACACTGGCTCCCTGTAGCTCAGAGAACAGACTTTAAAATACTTCTGAAACCCTAAGTTGCTTCAAATCAAATTAAAAACGTATTTGTTTAGAGCGGCCTTTGACTATGCCATCAAAACATTATTAGTTAAGTTTTCGGTCGAACTTTGCTTTTATTTTCTTACCATTTTTTTTATCTGTTTTTAAATGATCATTTTAATTATTATTTTTATTCTCTTTAATGATTTGTGTTTGTTAATTATGTAATTACCTTTCTGCCACTGTATTGTAACTTTGCTATTATATCTCTTTTTCTTTTTTTCATGTACAGCTCTTTGAATTGTCTTGCTACTGAAATGTGCTTTATAAATAATCGTGCCTTGCCTTGTAGCTAAGGTGGTGCTGTTCTGATCCAAATGTTTTAATTGTCTGTAGGTAAAGTGAATAGTCAGATAATTAACCAAAATTAAAGCAGCTTGTTGGACTCAGTTTTCTATAGAAATGATTATTTCTACCTCCACACTTTTATTCAGGCCTTCCATCGTTGGTTTTATGTTTAAAAATCAGATTCTCTTTAAAACATGTTGGCTCTGATTATTCAACTGTTGCCGACATTGAATCTATTTCTACCCGGGTATCACATTTAGACAAATATTACATTATTCTAGTAGTACAACTGTAGGAGTGGTAGCTGTATGTAAATAATTAGATCATGTTGGTTTTAAGTTTGTATTTTAATGCTGTAAAAGTGCTCTAGTTATGATCTACATTCTTCCTCGGACAGAACCTGACACGAATCCAAACCATCTGAAAACATTTCTGAATTATTATCAGATTTTTCCTTGCCTCTCCAGCCTCCACTTGGACTCGGAACCAAAAAACTGGACTTGGTCTGAAACCCACAGACTTTATTTGGGTCAAACAGCATGTTCAGTAGCTCCGGAATCAGTGGCTCTGAGCATTTTCCCTCTAACAGGATTAGTTCGGATTCTTTCAGTCTTCCTGCCCTGGGAATAAAACACCGAGATCCCAGAAGACCTGCTGGTATCCTTGTGGACCCTTCCTGAAAATCCAGGCTGACTGATCACAGAAACGTCCCAGGAGTCCCATTCCAGAAGTTCATCAGTCCAGACGGGACACACTGCGTCTCCATCGCTCCAAATGTTCAAAAGGACCGTTTCTATGGCGCGGGGGGGGGGGGGGGGGGGGGGTGGGTTAAGGGGGAAAGGGCACTTTTGTTACCGTGGGAACAGACGCTTGACAGACAGAATGACCAACTGTTGACATGGTAACTAGATTCTTGTCTCTGTAAACCAATCGGCTTCCTCCCCGGGGAGAGCATGTGACTTCACTGGGAAGGTCGCAGGTTTGATTCCCACAGAGCTTAGAGGAAGCACTTCAGAGACGATTCAGAGCTGTTTTCCAGGAGGAGGAGCTCCAACATCACTTTAAGGACCTGAATGGTCCCTGAAGTCCAGACAGGAGCTGTCCTTGGGACATTATACCAGCAGATTTACACAAAATTAAAGTTTTTAAAACCTTCTATCTGTCCTCACCAGGTACAGTTGAGAAGCTTTAGATCCTCTTCTGGAGAATCCAAGAGTGAGAACATCTGGGCCTTTCTAGAGGGAATCATATTGAGCCTGCATTTACACCGCAGCTCTCAGGTTAATGTTTGTAACTTGTGATTTTGTTTGTTTCAGAAGATTCTGTAAGGGTCCAAATATTAATGATTTTTTTTAAAGTTCTGGAAGTCCATAAAAACAAGAACCTATCCAGGTGTTCTTCAGAAGATTCTGATATATTTTAAAATATGTTTTAAGATGTTCTTTCCGTGTTCAGGAAATCCAGGAGTTTCCTAAAGATTTTAGTTTTATCTGTTCATCTTTTAGGAGCTCGAACCTCACCTGGGATCTTTAAGAAGGTCCCAGTTCGGGTTTTACAGGAATCTGGATCCTAAACGATGAAGAACCCACAGGGAACCTTTAGAATATTCTCTATGGATATTTTTAGAGGGTTTAAAAATTTTAACACCCTTTGGTATTCAACATGATGCTCACATTTGAGGTCTTAACAGAAGGAGAGATTCTGAAGTTCTTTGGTTCACGTTCATCAGGTTTGTCTGAAAAACTTTGTGTTGATTGATAAAATAAAACAAATATTCAGAAAAAAATATAATAATAATAATAATAATGATAATAGCAGCTTGGGAGGAGTCCAAGCTGCACTGGGAAGAAGCTTAACAATGTGCTGAGAAGGTGGACAGATACCGGGACCAGATGGGCCTTAAAGATGACCCAGGAACATCAACTGGACCACATGCAGGGAAAAAAGTCGAGGTTGTGTGGAAACTCTCAGCATTGTCATAATAACACATGAAAATAATCTCTGATAAGGTCCGGTGGTTTATTCAATAATTCAATCCAACATGAGAACCTTCAAGGTCTTCACCATAATTGTCTCCAAGTTTCTGTAGATTAATGTGATGATCCATGAAAATTAAAATCTCTCCCTGTTTAACGATTGAGGTAAAATGTCTCAAATATGCGAAAACATCAGCAGTCTGGTGGAGAGGATCAGTTCTGGAAGAGCAGCAGGAGAAATCCCTGAAATCTGATCCTGGAACAGGGAGAACCAGAGTAAAATAAAGAAGTGAAAGTTCATCTTGGAGCCCTGAAACCTGATCATCACCTCTGGACACAGCAAGGATAAGGCGCTGCGGTTAATTGGTTGGTTTCTCAGCCTCCCTCCAGATGTGGCCCCTCGCTCTCTAAAAGGCCCCTTTGTGTCAAAGGCTCCTCCAGTCTTTTTCCACAGACATTCCCATTCAGGAGCTGCTACCTGACTCCGTGCACCTCCACCTCCCAGACGGAGGGAGACGGAGGGAGACGCCGTCTTGGCCAACGTGTCCCGAGTCCATCCTCAGTCAGAGTGATGGAGACCCAATGTTCGCCTTCCTTCCTCGGTTTACCAGCTCAGACTGAGAATCCAGTTTAACAGCATCACTACCTCTGAGTGACCCTCAGATTCTGAAGATTCCAGAACTAGGTCCTTCCCTCTGACCCCCATCACCATCACATGGTCTTCCAGCAGCCAATCTAAACCACAGTCCTTGACCCAGAGTTCTGGAACCAGGGTTCTGAAACCAATGTCCCCAGACCAAGGTCCTTCATATAAAGTCCTAGTACCATAGTTGTGATATGAAACCCTTGATATATTAGAAGGAACCTGGAGGTCCTGTTTCAGATCATCCTTTCAAACCGTGATGTAGACATCATGTTCCTAGTCCTCAAACTGGACCTGACTCTGATCCACCTTGGTAGGTGGTCACTATGAGCTATAGGGGCAGGACGGAGAAGCAGGCTGAGTGTGGCCTTAGATGGACCATCTCAGCTGGTTCTTTTTGATGTGGAGGAGCAGCAGCTCCAGGTGGGAGGGATCCATTATCACTCAAACCGAGTCTGGTACCTTATTTATTGGTTCTGGTTTGGTTCAATCTTTGCAGTGCAACTGGTTTTGAATGTTAGTGTCGTTTTTGTTGGCTGCACGAAGGAGCAGTTGTTCAGTGGAGGTGCTGCTGCTTTACAGGACCAAACTATTTTTTTGTCAGCCCAGAGAATCAGTTTTAAACTGGATCTTTAGCCTCTTTGTTATCAGAGCCAGCCACAAAAACACAAAATGTTCCCATTTTTTTGTCAAATTCACAAAAAAATCCCAGTTTGAAGGGTTTTACAGACCGAAAACAAGCAGGACCCAAAGGGAGGAATGCAGAGAAGATCAGCTGAAGGTTGATGCAACTCTCATGTCCTGTTCCAGGTCAGCTACTGTTTATCTCCAGGAGAGACCTGAACCTTCTGTTGTCCTCCACCTGTTCAGTTTCCTCAGATTTTGGGTCAAACTGCACATGTTGCAGAATAACACCACGTTTTGCACACATCAGTGTGAATAAAACATCCAGGAACAGCATCAGTTTGCAGTCTGTTGTACCGAGCCTCTCACTGCTGAAGGTGGATGTTTGTGCAGCTCTGCAGGACGCTGTAGCTGAGCTTCGTGCCAATAAAACTATGTGAAGCGAACGGAGCTGACGGAGAGATTTAAACAGCTAATCCAATGAAAGTGAATCACACTCACGTACGAGCTGCCTTCTCCCCCGGCGCTCACATCACTCATTTACAGTAAACGAGTGCTCAGGGCTCCACGTGCACGCTTCCAAACGCACGCAGGCTTTTAGAGGGAGACAGATGGCTCTCTGTGTGAGGAAGCTGATCTGATTCATAGCAGAGCCTCATTGTCACCTCCTCCTCCTCACCCTCCTCTTCATCATCTCTGTTCTGTTTACACAGATCCTCTCCTTCACCAAGACTGTGGATCTTCTAATCTGCACTCATGTTAAAGTGCTCCACAGTTCTTCAGCTGATATTTTCCACCGGCAGAAGCTCCACCTAAACGTCTCAGACAGGAACAGCCAACCAGAAGATCTGTTGGGCATCAGAGATGCTTTAAAGTGCATCCAGAACCTGACCGCTGGAGTGATGTCTGCATGGAGCAAGCTGGAGGTGAAAACTGACGCTATGATGCAACATCATCAGCCAGATAGATGAAAGCAGGATCTCTAAAAATATTCTGTGAGCATTTACTCTGAAGACGTTCTGCTTTTAACAGGTTTTATCCTAAAATGTGGTCCCAAGCCGATGGACAAACTCTGCAGGAACTCAGGTCCATATTTCTGCAACAGCACGAAGTTCCTCTGGATCAAATCTCAGCAGGAGCTTAGACTTAGCTGCCTGTGCTAAGCTAACAGTCAGTTTTCAGCATAATGGAGGTGGATCTGAGTTACCATGGTAACGTGGTCTGAATGGTCTGTGAGAAGCTCCACCAGTTCCTGAAGGTCCCAGGCTCCTGATGTTTACTAAACTCATCGACAGACAGACGGCGTCTCCACAAACATCTTCTACCTCAGCTTCATACCGGACATCTGATTCTCAGCAGCAGGAAATTAACATTCAGCTCAGATAATGGAATAAAATAGAGATCAAATGGTAAAATAAATGAACCTGAATGAAATTCTCAGTTATGGCGTCAGGCCTTTGATGCAGGGGAATCTGATGGTTTATGTTATTGATTTAAATAACTTTTTAGTAAGGGAACCAATCTGTGAGTATTGGAGCACACGTTTCTTCTTCTTGTGGTTCCATTAGAACCTTCAGCTCAATGTCCATCTAGTCCCATGCAGCTCCATCCAAGAACAGTTCTGGTTTATCAGAAATACATTCTGCACTTTTCTATGACATTTGATTGAAAAGCTGAAATTTCCTCACAGACAGTAAGAGAAAGCAGAAGTAAACCCAGTCCTGTCTGGACCTCCATATCTCAGTCATCCTTTCCAGCAGAACCATCATTCAACGTTTAAATGGGTCACAGAAAGCTGGATCTTACCTGACCCAGTTATTGTTTCAATCCTTTTTCCAGTTTTCTACAATCACATTTTGAAGATTTTTCCAGATTTTCCCCCAGAATGTTCAGCTTAGAGTGTGATGATGGTTCTGACCCATTGAAATATTCTGACTCTTGTCTCCTTCGAGCCAGAGTGTCTCCCACTGCTATAGGACAGTTTTCTGACCAATCAGAGCCCAGAGTGCAGAGAGACACGCCCACTCTCTCATTCACTCCCAGTAGATTTCAGCTCTGAATGGTTCTGTAGAGACAGGACCTGAAGGTTCTGTTTAACCCATTAGATCTCTGCAGACGTATGTTGACACCTAAAAGTTCTAATGTTAACAGGTGAAACATTGTTTGATACAACCCATAGTTTTCACACAGTGACTGTTTGTCTGTGTCTGATAAAAGAGTGATGCTGTGGGCTCCCAGGTTGTGTAATTCATGGTCATTTTAGTTCAGTTAGTAATTAGTGATTAAACATATTTATGATTTGATGGCATTTAAATATATTATGTTCTGCATAATTATAATCTGATTAGTGTTTGCAATGTTATTTGCACAGTCAGTATTTCATTTGCTTTATGTTGAAAGGCTGAGTAAAAACAAGTGCTTGTAGCTTTAAAAAGGTTCGTTGGGGAGGATGGGCAGCTGGAGAACAGAGAAGAGCTCATGGTTTTCTGATTGTTCTGCATTGATGCTGTGGATATGTTAGTATTTTTGTGACCGTGTTGGGCTGAGAACGGAAACAGTGGAGTATTTTTGTTTTTTGTTCAATAAAACTAAGAAGACTAACTTTGCGTGGACACATTTTTATAAAACGCGTGTCAGCCATACGCTCCAGTGGACGGTTTTACAGCAACCAGTGACAACCAGTCATTACTCAGCAGCATGCTCTTCCTTTTATCAACTCGTCATCGAGGACAACTGGGTTGACAGCCAGAACATTTTCAGGCGGAATGGATCAGTGATAAGTGACACCGATCCTCACCAAAACAAGCCAGAACAGAGGGTCAAAGGTCTCCAAAAAAACATAAAACCCCACACATCCACTGTGTCACATGCTGAAGGCACAGGGTCACATGTCTGTCTGATAACACCCACACCGAGGTTACTCAGCAGAACCCAGAGAGCAGACCGCCTCGGGGTTTCAGCCCTGCTGGAGGAAAAGCAGCAGATACACAGTCACACAAAGCAGGACTACAACACTGAAGCACAGCAACTGTCTGTCCAAACCGCCCGATCCAAAACTATTCATCCAGACCACTTCTACAGTCTGCTTGGAAGAGGAACATGAATAAACCAGAGCTGGGTCAGAAGGTTCTGTCACTGCTTTATAAATCAGAACACAGCCCTGAAATAATGAGCTCTTTGAGGATCTAACTCAAACACCTCTGCAGACATCAGATGCTATGTTTCTGTGTGTGGTTCTGTCGGCTGAGTGTTGGCGGGGTTCTGCTGCAGAGCGACTGACGGCCGCAGCCATTTATCTCCAGCTGATCCAACACGGCTCTGGCTCAGTGTGTCGGCAAGCAAGCGTGTCCCTGAACTGCAGATTACCTCAAACACGGACAGTTTCCGTCTCAATGAAGCAGAAACATGAAACAGATGAAACCGGGTTAGTGATGCAAGTTTGGGTCGGATGCATCAGGGTTCATCCTTCACTTTTATTCGCGTTTAGCACCGATTCACCACAGAGGTCATCTCCAGGCACTTTTCCTCCTCCAAACTTTCACTCTTCAACTTTCTCTCAGTTTCTCTTTTTCTGCTTTCATTTCTGAAAAAACACGAGTAAGATATCAGAATCGGGTTAGAAATTTTTAATTAAATTGGTCTAAAATGTTTTATGTGACAAAACAACAACCTGGAAAGCCTGAAACTCCTCCAGTTTGAAAAAACTTTCCCATTGTGGTGAAACCAGACTAATCTGGATCTGAACATATCTAGAAAAAACTAATGAAAATCCAGTTTATTTTCTAGTTCCAGTCTGAAGAGAAGGACTGTAGCTCCTTCAGTCCTTCAGACGTGTCTCCGAGCTGCTGTGCAACCTGACCTGCAGATCTGAACATCAAATATTCATCAGCTCCTCTCTCAGCGTCTTGGACCCTCCAGGAAACACAATCAGAACGCGCCGCCTCATCCTGCCACTGTTTAACATACCATCATGACGAGCCAATAAAAGAGCATAAACATGTTCAGACGCAGATGCAGACAATGACACAGTGCTAGGAAGCATGCAGAATGGCTCTGGAGAGCAAACTAAGCTCTCCAGAACCAGCTTCAGCTGCATGGTTCTGCTGACTGATGAACCTCAGAGACTTCATGCATCCAGTTTTCATAAACCAGTCTGAAAGAAAACGCTGCTGAAGATTGGTTCTGACATCTCATCAGGACATTTTTCCTTTATGAACAGTTGATTTGAAACATTTTCAACGTGTCTTTTCACTGAATCGGGTTTAAAAGCAAAGGTTCTGTTGGATCAGGCCTGGACAAGTTGACTAAGTGTTACCTGGGTAACCCACACCCACGGAGCTGGCTGAAGGCAGCAACAAGGCCCAGAGGGTTGCTGTAACAGCTCTTACCATGACAATCGCCTGCAGCAGTGTCTGTTTGAGTTAAACGGGGGAAGATGGGGGTTGTTTGAGGCTATCCACCCCCTGAGGGGAGGGCAGAAACAGAAAGTTCACAGGTGTGAGAGGGTAATCCCGTCTCTACGCCGCATCCTGTTTGATCATTAAAGTTTCAGATGAGCTGCAGGAAAAGAAGGAATGTTTCATTTAGAGCCGTTTTAACAGAAAATGTTTCTCCTGCAGCAGTTTTAACATCCAGACCAATCCTAACATTTAGCAGCAACATATCGGCTCCTTTTCTGCAGGTTCAACACTTTTTTAAGTCTCAATTACCATAACCTGGCTGAATCTTAGTTGTACAAACACAGACTAAACCTTTATGGTAAAGATCTGGATAAACGTTGGCTCTGGCACAAAGCACACTTACCTGGAACTTTTGAAAACTAAATTTCAGTTCCTGTTAAATATTTCTGACCTATAAAATTCTTCACAACCGGACTTATTTCTCTCATTGGAGTCGCAGCTCAGATCCTGGTTTAATTTTTATTAACTGGGTTTTTGATCTGGGAATATGAAAGTGAGGGTTTTAGTCCTCCTTTTATATTTATCATATTCAAACCTTTATGGACAACCTTACATTTGATTTGTTTTACAGTAATTTATTAATCAGTATTAACTATTTTATTAATTTATTATTTTTTATAGTCAAAAGTAAAAGTAACTGAACATTATTTTATTCAGTTCAGATTTTTATATAATCAACATTATTATTATGTTTAATACATACTTTTATACCATTTAATATGATGTTATGAATTTATTACTGTAATAACATATACATACATTTTTATATCTGCACATTTACAAATACGTTTTTTAAAGGATATTTAATTAAAATAAGAAACCTCTCTGCAGAAAGAGAAACACAAAGACAGACAGCATGACTGGCACATCACACACACACACACACACACACACACACACACAGTCTGTCAGACTCAGTTTCACTCATATTGACCAAACTGTCAGAGATTCTCTCGTGTTTCTGAAACAACAGTGAGGAGGAGGAGGAGAAGGAAAACTGACACATGAAAGTGACGAAGGAGGAGTGATGGAGAGGATCTGAGGGAAAAAAGGAAAAACAAAAAGTCTGATGAAAATGAGGATAAAGGAGGAAGGAACCTGGAAAAACGGGTCCATATAAAGACAGAAAATGAGACGGAGCTGAAGGATAAGAAGTAGAGAAACTCAGAGAGAGGTTGGCTGAAGAAATCTGTTTTAAACACTGAAGAAGGTTCTTAATCTAAAATTAAAGATTGGATTTACATTAATCTGTGTGGAAGCTTTATCTGTCATCCAACTGGCCTAATCCCAGTAAAACCAGAGAAGAAGACATTCCAGCATCCTGTCTGCATCATCTGCAGATAAGCCATGGACATTGATGCTCCAGCAGCAGATGATAGTTATCTGAGATCCTCCTGAGATCATGTGGACCAGGTGTCTCAGGTTGTTTCTGATGCAGAACTGGCTGAGAGCTTCAGGATTGTCCACCAGTGGCTGTTTGTAACCGGATTTTCTCTGTAGATGTTGAAGGACTGTACAGTAAATCACTGTGTGTGTGTTTGTATGTGTGTGTCTTCACTATGTTAAAATGTTAAAGTTTGCCACCTTTCTCAGCTTCACTCTGGTTTACATATCTATTCTGCACCTGAGGCTGAGGGGTCCAGCTGACCTGAGTGGGCTGAACCCACTCAGTGGCCCTTCATGGTTTAAACACAGAACTAAAACTAGGGACACAGAACAGAAATCAGGGGACAAAAGTGTGAAAATAGCCACTGATCTGAGCATTTATGGGTCAAACACCTAAAGACAACATCTCAGCTGGAAGCATTGAGTAAAACATCTAAATCAAGCATTAGACATGAGGCTTTGCACGATGGTCATCTGGCAGCTAAAAGGTCCTGGGTTCAAATGTTTTGATCAGAGGCTGAAGCCAGATTTGTTTCTTGCTGTCCAATCAGAAACTACTTTGTGTTTAGATTTCTCTGACAACTGAATATGCATTTATTACACACTGTGGATCTTTATTTTCTGATCCTTTAAGCCAATCAGGATGGAAATGGTGTCACTGCTTTCGGGATCTAATCAGAAGTGGGCATAAATCAAACACAGCTCCCCAGCACCACTCACTGAAATAATTTACCTGAGTGCTACAATGCTCTGTCACAAAAACACACACACACACACACACACACTGTTTCTGGTGTGTATTCAGTCTCTGGACGAAGGCGTGTTTCTGCTGGAAAGCGGAGATAAATTCCCACTGAGATGGCAGCTCACCAGGCTATATGTGACGTATGTTCACGTCACATCATGGAGCACGGTGACTCACAGTCATGTGTGATTCTTCTGCATTTTGGCTCTAATCCAATGATTTGATTTCCTAACAGACAGAAAAATAGCTGGTTGTAGTACTCTGTGTAGTACTCTGTGTAGTATTTCATTTGAGCATCAGATTCTTACATGCTAACCAACAATCAAGACGCCTGTTTGAAGCAGCGTCAGGTTTGTCAGGTGCTTCTATCAGCCAACATCCCACAGTGGTTTAGATGGCTCCAGTTCAACCCCTCTGTTCGGCTGTTTTTTTAAAAGAAGGAGGCATCATTGACAAGGTGAGCTCCTTTTGTTCCCTCCATCTCCCCCACAACCATGAAAAGTGTTCCCAGCCCAAGAGATGCATAGTCCCACTAGTGACTTCCAGGTCTCCTTCCAGTTGGATGTGACTGGAGAACCTTCAAACTGGGACAACCTGATCAGATGATAAACCTCACCTGATTTCTATTACATTGTAGGACCAAAAAGCAAACTGAAACCTGGAGGTTCCTCCATTCAATGTCTACACCTTCATATTGTCTGTGTGAACGCCACAAACAGAACCAGGGAGAAGGAGCCACCCTGGAGATGACCAAGAATGCCAATATATACATTATTTATGGCAAACAGAGACGAGACCCCAGAAAAAAATGACCCTGGTAACTTAAATGATTAGATGAGACCAAAAATAAAAGATGGAACAAGATGAAATCATTTTGTTATTCTCAGTTTTTCTATTCTTGCATTTTTCAGTTTGTTTCAGGCAGAAAAAACACGGTTCACTGTCAGCTGGTTTCTGCACCTGAAGCTTTAGTTTGAGAGAAATCTAAAGCTGAGCTGCAGATCAAAGACGTTCAAGCTGAGCAGGTTCAAACATGTTCAACTGACAGAGGTCTCGGTTCAAAGAAAAAACAATACAGCTGCAGATTCAGAGAGTCGACATCAGAGCTAAGAAGTCCAGAAGATCCACAACAACAACACAAACCGTTTTTCACTGAAAGGAAACATTTAGCCGTTAAAGATCTCCATCCAGGATACCTGCAGTCTGACCTGATGCTCCCTTTCTTTCCACGCCTGAGTTTTATTTTCCTGAAGCTCAGCAAATAAAAGTGGGAGTGGATCATTTTGCGGTCTCCGAGGAAGGACAGTGTCAGGTCATTTAAGATCAACCAGTCACTTTTAACTGTCAAGTTCTGTGATCGGATCGGACCAAAGCGCAGACAAGAGCCAGGTAGCCGCATAATTAAAGGAAGCTCCATCTTTAATCGGCGATCTCAAGGAAGTAGCAACACAAATAGAACTGATCAGGGTAGTGAACATGGGAGAACAATGAGTAAACGAACAGAGGAACCAGCAGGGAACAAAGAACACAGACCAACTAATATACAGGGAGAAAACAAAGGCAAGTAATCCCAGGAACTAAGAACAGGTGTAACAAGCTGGCAGGGAGGCAGAGGGGACAGGTGGAACTAATTAACAACACAGGGAAACATACAGGGGTTGGACAATGAAACTGAAACACCTGTCATTTTAGTGTGGGAGGTTTCATGGCTAAATTGGACCAGCCTGGTAGCCAGTCTTCAATGATTGCACATTGCACCAGTAAGAGCAGAGTATGAAGGTTCAATTAGCAGGGTAAGAGCACAGTTTTGCTCAAAATATTGAAATGCACACAACATTATGGGTAACATACCAGAGTTCAAAAGAGGACAAATTGTTGGTGCACGTCTTGCTGGAGCATCTGTGACCAAGACAGCAAGTCTTTGTGATGTATCAAGAGCCACGTTATCCAAGATAATGTCAGCATACCACCAAGAAGGATGAACCACATCCAACAGGATTAACTGTGGACGCAAGAGGAAGCTGTCTGAAAGGGATGTTCGGGTGCTAACCTGGATTGTATCCAAAAAACATAAAACCACGGCTGTCCAAATCACGGCAGAATTAAATGTGCACCTCAACTCTCCTGTTTCCACCAGAACTGTCCGTCAGGAGCTCCACAGGGTCAATATACACGGCCGGGCTGCTATAGACAAACCTTTGGTCACTCATGCCAATGCCAAACGTCGGTTTCAATGGTGCAAGGAGCGCAAATCTTGGGCTGTGGACAATGTGAAACATGTATTGTTCTCTGATGAGTCCACCTTTACACTGTCGTGTATCAGGATGACAATGCACCAATACACACAGCAAGACTGGTGAAAGATTGGTTTGATGAACATGAAAGTGAAGTTGAACATCTCCCATGGCCTGCACAGTCACCAGATCTAAATATTATTGAGCCACTTTGGGGTGTTTTGGAGGAGCGAGTCAGGAAACGTTTTCCTCCACCAGTATCACGTAGTGACCTGGCCACTATCCTGCAAGAAGAATGGCTTAAAATCCCTCTGACCACTGTGCAGGACTTGTATATGTCATTCCCAAGATGAATTGATGCTGTATTGGCCGCAAAAGGAGGTCCTACACCATACTACTAAATTATTGTGGTCTAAAACCAGGTGTTTCAGTTTCATTGTCCAACTACTGTAGAACTAAACAAAAGTTAACACAAAACACAAACCAAGTCCAATGATGTCATATCATGACATTAACAACATCAGAGACCAAGAACAGGTTTCCAGTCAGGACATCTTCCCACGGAAGACACACCAAGAGCTATGAGCAGCTCATGGACATTACAATCCTTCATGTCTACAGAGAAACACCATGAAACTTAAAATTATACAACAAAACAAATATTTTATTTACAAATCAGCAGCTTATAAATGAAATCCATTCATAAATAACGTACTTTATTTATGAATCTAATGAAAAAGGGGAGCATAGATGAGGAGTGAAAGTGACATGAGAATGGAGCCTTGAGGAACACCAAATGTGATTCCTCAGATAAAAAATAAAAAAAAGACTATAATTTAACAAATTGAATTTTTAAATCTAAAATTTAGGACTTTTCTCGACCAGATTAGTGAAGCCAATTGTTGTTCTGTTGGAAATTTATAATTCATGCACAGAATGTTTGATATGCTAGGAGAGAATCGCTGTGTTCAAACAGGCTGGGTAAGCTTACATCTATAGAGCATTACAGAAGCTAAGAATATTTAAATGGAGGTTTTACGTGAGGGCAAAGAAGCACAGCAAAGCAACAGGAAATGCTAACGTGGTGATAGGCTGATTTATTATTAGATGTTATGTGGGGTTCTGAGCTGCTCTGCAGTTACTGGGCTCATTGAGTCTAGCTGAGAGGTGATGTCTGACCTGGTATTATTTGAGACCAAAAACAGTGATCTCTGTTTTCACTGCATTAAGCTGGAGGAAATTCTGACCCGTTCACTCATGCATATTATGAACCTACTGACTCAGTGACTGTAGGGGACAGTGGTCATGTGGTTACACAGAGATATAAGGCCGTGTGTCATCAGCATATGGTGAGAGATGTTGTAAAGTTCTTTTATACAAGCTAAAGGGAGCATAGAGATGTTGACTGAAAATGACTTGAGAATGAAGTCTTGAGGAACACCACACGTGATTGAAGTGAAATCCAAAATGATCTTCTAATGAGAAAATCAGATTTTAAGATGTTTCTATCATGTTTAAACATAACTTTTAAAAAGAAAAACCAACCATTTTGCATCCTCAGAGCTCAAGAGTGAGCATTCATTTTCATATAAATAAATAAATAACAGAATTTTATTCAGAAATTTGTTTTTTTACAGGCTGATAAATGCTATTTAAATATTTTAAAGAAAAGCAGACTAATAGATGGGTCCTTCAAAACTCTTTTACATTTTCCCTTCAGGGATTCCATAGACGGGTGAGAGCAACCTGCTGTTTTTGGACATGCTTGTGTTTGTCCAGAAAGCAGCGGTGCAACAAATCTGCAGGCACCTGCAACAAAGGGCTTCAGATGGATTAAAAAACCCAGAATCAGAACATGGACCAGTTGAGGATTGGACACAAGGTTTCTCACACCACACCTGGATGTTTGTTTAGTCCACAAAGTCAGATGTTGGTACAGTTATTTATTCCTTCACCGTCTCAGTCTTTAGGTGGAGAGTTTATTCTCCTTCTGGATATACAAGTAGAAGACACTACACACTTTCATTTTGCTGCCCTGTGTGTTCTGCCAGTTTGGATCTCAGTCACGAGTTAAATATCATCAGGGGGTTGATGACTGTTGGTGAAAAATAAAGAGCATTTATAACCTCATTAACTTCTGAGATTTGTTTCAAAGTTAAAGTTTCCATTTTTTCTTGCATAAATTAGAGCCTGACCTTTCATCCAGATTCCATGTCGACACATACATGAAAAATCTCAAACGTTCAAAGAAAAGCAGAAGTTATGAAGAAAGAAGAAAGTGTCAGTTTTACCAGAGTAACTGAGGTTCAACAGGGAAGTGCCAATGAGAAAATAATTTTCTTCTCTCACACAGTTTCAACTGTTGCTGAAATGCACAATTACATCAGAAAAACATTTTGATTTGACTTTCCATGCAGCTGACGTCTCTGTGGACTCCATACAGGAAACTGTGGAGCTGATACAATCAGTAGATGATTATCCGGAGAGTCCAGTTGATGACTGCAAGAGTCCAAAGAGCTCCATCTCAGACTCCACAGGCCTCAGTTAGCAGGTTAAAGGTCATGGCAGGACAGTTAGAAAAACACTGAACCAGCATGGCTGCTTGGGAGAAAGCCTCTTCTCTCTAAATCTCTTCAACTGCATAATTTCCTAAAATGTCTGAGATTCAGGGTAGATCCTCAACACTGTACAGCAGATGTCCTGCTACCTCAGAGAGCAGTAATAAAACCAGTACATCCACTACTGGGTTCTCATTAAAACCTAACCATTACTGCAGAGACAGATCTCCATCTGCAAGCAGCAACCACAGTACTTTCTTCTCAGTCAATTTCACAGCAGTTCAATTCTAAAAGAAAAGACACCCAAAATCACCCCAAGTGTTCTGCAAATTTGGAACTGGAACCAAGTTTACATGAACAGCCCACATTCAGTTTAAGGTCAAAGACAAGTCAGCAATTAGATGGTTCTTTACAGCAATCATCTCAAAACAGCTGACCATTTCCCAGCGTTTACACTCTGTCAAACATGTAAAATCACTGAAGTTTGTGGGAAAATGTAACTGTAACACATTTAGCATGTATATAGCACATACATACTGTATATGTGTGAAGGAGAGAGGGAAAAGTAACAAAAATAGATTCATGCTTTAAAGATAAATAACCGAAAACCATTGTCTGTTTCCCGGTGGATACACAGTACAACACACAAAAAATCACTCCAAACTTTGTGGAAATGTGGATCTGTCTGTTAGCTTCCATCTGTCGCAGGACAAAGAGGACATGGAGCTCTGTGCAGGAGTCAAACAGTCATATAATGTTCCAAGTAGCCTTAATAGATTTTTATTAATAAAGTTAACTGAACTGGTTTCCATCATCTCAGTTAAAAAGAGAACGGCAGAGTGAATGTTCGTCCATACGAAAAAGTTTTGAAAGCTGAAACTAAACAAACCAAAGGACATTTAGAACAATGTCACAGTCAAAGTTCAGACTTCAGATAGAAATGCTGTGGTGGGATAGATGCAAGTTAAACCAGAGTTGACACACTTGTTGCCCTGTGTTGCCCCGGTGACCTGTCCAGGGTGTACCCCGCCTCTCGCCCAATAACCACTGGAGATAGGAACCAGCTAGATGGATGGATGGATGGATGGACGACACATTTGTCTGCAGCTTCCAGATTCAGGCTGTCTGTGACAACCCATTAAACCCATTAAGATCTACATTCTGTCACTGTTTTCAAGTTCAGGATCAAAATGTATCTCAAATCCTTCCTCACTTCTTCTTCTTTCATCAGAAGTTTGATGGATCTGACAACAGTAACGTGTCCCATCACAACACAAAGTGAGCCTCCATCTTGGCCCTCAATCTGCCTTCATCATCTCAAAATCAACATCTGAAACTCAGAGTGAAGATGCAACAAAACCCAAACATTTATGCTTGATCTCCTCTCCATCCAACATTCTCCTCCACGCTGAGTGCATGCAACCCAAATCAAGCACTCAACAGAACAATGTAGCTTCAACCAAATCAAATCCTCATCTTCATCTCTGTGTTGGAGGCAGCCTCTGAAGCTCCTTCTGGTCACATGATTTACTGAAGCAGACAGATGATGCTGTAATAAAATGAAGGCAACATTTCCAACATGTCTGGGATCATGGACCAAATCCTCCCTGGAGCATCAAACTGCAGCTGCAACACAAGACAAGAGAGCTTCCCCAGTCTTCATCTTCTTCCTGGTTACTCCACAAATTGATCTTCCTCCACATCAGCACCATCCGGCATAGGTCTCCACTCATCACAAACCAAACGCTCCTTCTACCTCCAGCCCCACTGAAAGCCTGCAGCCTCACGTCAACACCGTCATGATCCTGAAGCATCAAAAATACCAACAAGCCGCGAAGAGCCTCCTGCTGAGGAGCAGAGAAGCCCTGGATCTCTCCCACCCTCCGTCCATCACAGGGACACACCGGGAAGTGGGCTTACCTCTGGAGCTGCTGAAGGCGGTGTACCAGGACAAGGAGACCAGCCCACTCAGTCCGAACAACAAGACCGTCAGGAATGAGACATTTCGGAGCCTCATCTCCGGAGGCCCGGGAGCATGTCCGCACCGAGAGGGGGGAGGGACGGCGGGGATGGAGGGAGGCAGGTAGGTATGACCGGAGCGACGCAGACAGCTGCAGCCGGAGATGTGGCTCTGGGAGCGGCAGCGGCAGACTGGAGAGGATGGGAGGGCTGGAGCCGAGATATGAGCTAAGAGGGAGGAGAAAAGGGGGAGGAGGAAGAGGAGAGGAGGAAGAGGAAGAGGGTGGGGGGTCAGGCTGGGTAACTAAACACAATCAGTTCAGTTAATGCACACAGACAGCCCGCTAACACTGAGGAGTTTACAGATAAAAACACAAAGACCAACAGACATGTTGACTTTGGTTAGTTACAAATTAAACACCCTGAGTAACGGTGCTGCAGCGCCCCCACGCGGTGGGTGAACAAAATAACGATTTCGCTTCAACACAAAAAACAAAACTGAGGCCATGGAGGCCGTCTGACCTCACAAAGACAACCTGCATCTTGAAACGAGGATCCTGCCAACAGCCAGGCCAAAGACCTGCTAGATGTCCAACAGGGGCGTCTTCAGAGACTTTGGGCAAAGGTGCCCAGATCGGGGTACCAACAATCATGGGGTGTCACAGCAAAGCTAAAATCCATTCAGGAATTTTATGAGTTTTGTTTAGGTATGTTGCTATGGCAGGAACTGAGCAGGGTTCTGGTTCTGCTGAAGGTTTCTTCCTTTTAAAAGGGAGCTGTTCCTTTGCACTGTACGCCCAGAAGGAGGGACTGCTTTAAAGTTGAGGACTCCAAGCAGTCAGCTGAGCTTCCTTAGAGGAAAACCTTTTATCAAAAACATTTTAAACTGAATTGAAGTGCACTGTTATAACTTGATTTGAATGAATGTAAATCTCTCTACATGGATAGACTACTGAATTGATTTGGGTTTGTGTTTCTGGATCAAATTAGGAACTGTTAGTGGTCAACACTGCTTTGAGATGAAAGTTTTAGTGAACTGGTGGGGCTATACAAAAAACTGAACTAAAGTGAATGGAACATGCTTTTTTGGCAGCACAACATTTTGTGTTTATGATCTCAAAATACTCCTAATTTTTGCCCTAAACATGGAATCTTGGTGTTATTTGAGAACGAGGCTGTTAGTGATGACAAATATTCAAAAGGAGAACTATGAAAAACAAAAAAGAAGACATACTCATAAATAAAGTATGAATAAATAAACCTTGTCGTTTTCTATCTGCATATAACATTTGAGGTCCAGTGTGATCACGCCCAGGGACTGCTTACTGACAACAGGCTGGACACTCCTTTTACTCTTTGCACCATTTTTTCCATCAGATATCTGTAATACTAATCTGTGTAATAACAGTCTACATTCCCATTGTGTGATAGTTAATCCCAGATCCCCCAGAGTGGACCTGCTTCAGGACCAGGTCAACATGGGGCTTCTTTGCTGCACCGTAAAGTCTGAAAAGGCATTTAACAATATAATTGCATGCTGTTCAGACCGGATTCTAAGAAAGTTCTCATATCACAAGTCTTCGTCCTTCTTGTAAAAGTTCTCTTGAATTGAGATTGGTTGACTGAGTAAAATGACAGTGAGAAAAAAAACCTCCTCTGGCTTATCAATGAGGAAATGTCAGCTGTTTTAATTTGTTTAAACTTGTTCAGAACTAAAAGAACAACTTTTATTCTGAATACTGATTGATTTCCGTCCACATCCAGCTGTTTGACCTCGTTTAAATTTGACAAGCTTACACTGACCTCTAGTGGTCATCTGAGGAGAATGCAGGTTTCTCTAACAATTATTCACCTCACACGCAGCAGAGGTCACTTTCAGTGCTTAAATGCTGCTTTCTGAAGCCTTTCTGTAGAGTTACAGTTTAAGAAGTACACTGATTCTCCAACCGTTAGGTCTGAAGTCAAAAATGTTTATAGCGGGTAATCATCAAAAAATCCCACCAAACAGTTATATAT